>NW_026779174.1:0-144293 GCF_030144855.1 Hypanus sabinus | reverse complement strand
CCTGCGTTTCAGCACCGAAGTTACAGAGAAAAGTTGGACAAGTTAGCTTTTTATTCTTTGGAGCTTAGAAGGTTGAGGGGGAACTTGATAGAGTTATTAAAAATTATGAGGGGGTTAGATAGTGTTGACGTGGATAGGTTTTTTCGATTGAGAGCAGGGGAGATTCAAAGAAGAGTATATGAGTTGAGGGTTAGGAGGCAAAAGTTCAGGGGTAACACGAGGGGGAACTTCTTTATTCAGAGAGTGGAGCTGTGTGAAACGAGCTTCCAGTAGAAGTGGGAGAGGCGGGTTCAGTATTCTCATTTAAAGTAAAATCATAGGTATATGGACAGGAAAAGAATGGAGGGTAATGGGCTGAGTGCGGGTCAGTGGGAATAGGTGAGAGTAAGCTTTCGGCACGGACTAGAAGTGCCGAGATGGCCTGTTTCTGTGCTGTAATTGTTATATGGTTATAAGAGATCAGACTTAAATTTGGAACACATACAACATGCTGGTGGAACGCAGCAGGCCAGGCAGCATCAATAGGAATAGGAACTGTCGACGTTTCGAGCTGAGACCCTTCGTCAGGTCTCTGTGAAAGAAAAGGTGAAAAGAAGAAATGAAAGAAAAATTTGGAAGAAGCTTTGATTCTCTGCAAAACTTCGGAAACCGTAGAGTCTCAGTCTAAAGATGTTTTATTGAGAACTGCAGAGTACACATTGTGATTAATCGCAAACATGTTAGAAAATATATTGAAGCGACTACGAAACAGACAAAGGGCAAGGCATCGCTTGAAAGAGAAATACTTTGTGATCGTTGTGGGCGGCAGCACCGACCTAAAATATGTCCAGTGTATCGGAAACTGTCCAACAACTGTGATAAGATTAATCATTTTACACGCTATTGCAGAAGTAGAAAGGAAATAAAACACGTAAATGCCGTGCTTGAAGATGAACGCGAGTTTTCCGTAGATGCGCTTTGTGAAAATAAACCAAGAAAGACTGACCGGACTATGCCATTCCAACTGAATTAAAACATTATTCTCTTTAAATTGGATACCAGATCACAGGTAAATTTTCTTGCAGAATCTGAGTTTAGTGCATTAAAGCCAACATCAGACAAATATAAAAGTGACTGGGCATTCAGGTGCAGACATTCCATTTAAAGGGACATGCGTGGCAAAAGTATCACACAAAAATATGGTGCACACGCATTCATTTATAGTGGTGCTGGATCTATCTGCCTCTGAAGGACTGAATTTGTTGAAAAGAGTTTTAGTCTTGGATGGTCAGAATACAGTGACTTGATGAAAGAGTATGAGGACTTTTTCAAAGAGTTTGCTTGTCTTCCAGGAGAGCGCACGATTAAAATTGACAACTCAGTGCCACCCGTAGTACATCCATGTAGAAAAGTAACTTTTGCATGACGTGATCAACTGAAAACGGAGCGTAGATACTTCAGTGAACGATATTATTGTTTGCCGATCATCGAGACAAGAACATGACTCCAGACTTAGACAAGTCTTAGAGGCAACACGGAAGGCAAGCCTCAAGTTGAATATGAACAAATGTCAGGTCGGAGAGACTGAAATTACCTTTGTGGGTGATATCATCACCAAAACGGGTGTGAGTCCTCATCCATTGAAGGTTCCTACTATTGGGAGTATGCCAAGACCACAATGTAAAAAGGATGTTCAAAGGTTTATGGGAACGGTCAACTACATGGGAAAAGTCATACCAAGTCTTTCGGAACAACATGCTCCATTGAGCCGGCTAACAGAAAACAAACCAATGGAGCTGGAATCATGAACGGGAGAGGGCATAGCAAAATCTCAAGGAAGTGCCCACCAAAGAAACTGTGTTGAAATTCTATGATACTGAGAGACCCATCAAAATCTCATGTGATGCATCTCAAGAAGGCTTAGGAGCAGTATTACGCCAAAAACATGATCAGGAATGTCTACCAGTGGCATATGCATTTCGTTCATCTTGTTTCTGACCCAGAAATAAGGTATGCCCAAATTGAAAAAGATTTGCTCAGCATTATGTTTGCCTGTGAGAGATTTCATCAGTTGATGTTGAAACTGATCATAAGCCTCTGATTGTATTAAACGACTTTAAGAGACTGTCCTTTACAAATTCAGTGAAAGACGATCAAATTGCAAAGATATGATTTGAAACTGTCATACACACCTGGAAAATTCATGTACAATGTGGACACACTTACCATAGCTCCGGACCCAACAACAAAAGGCAGTTACAGGGACGATGTTGATGTTCAGGCATGTGTTAATATGATCATAGAGACTCTACCTGTTGCTCCCGAAAAGTTGGAACTGCTGCGTCTTGAGATAGAGAAGGACTCAATTCTCAGTCAGGTTATACTGGTGATGGATGGATGACCAGATACTAAGCATGACTGTCCCTCGGAGGTACAAGAATATCGGAACCACAGATCAGGACTTTCTATTGTTGATGGGATACCGTACAAAGGCAGTAGAATTGTAATTACTAAAAAATCTCCGAAAATAAATGCTTGGGAAAATTCATGAGGCCACCTAGCTATTGAAAAGTGTTAGTGAAGGGAGCGGGAACTGATGCTTTGGCACAGGGGTGAATCAAGATATTGCAAATTTGTTGTCTTCTGGTCGAATATGCTTTAAATACCAACCTAGCAACCCAAAGGCGCCGCTGCATCCACATCCTGGTCCTCAGAGACATTATCATACGGTAGGCGTTGATCTGTTTGTAACTGACAACAACGATTATCTATTAATAACTGATTACTACTCTTTGTATCCAAATGCGTGTGGTTTGGGCTGAACAACAGATAATGTAATTACATGCATGAAATCATTTTTTGTCCAGATATGGTGTACCTAATGAAGCTGTTACAGACAATGGTCCACAATTCAATGGTGAATGCATCAGACATTTTGCTAAGGAATGGTGTTTAGTTCATACAACATCTGGGTGATTTTTCCCTCAGTCCAATGGATTTGCTGAGAAGTCAGTATGAATTATCAAGTAACTGATGCACAAAGCAAAAAACAGTGGAGGTGATTTTTATAAAGCTTTGTTAGCCTACCACAGTACTCCACTTGAATGTGGATTTTCACCTGCTCAGTTATTGATGGAACGCCTTTTGAGATCCAATCTGCCAATAGATGACATCCTCCTGAGAATAGCGCGTGGTGAACAAGAGGAAAGATGGAAAGGTGAACACAAACCAAAGCAGAAAATATACTTTGACAGATGTTCTCGTCCATTACCTGAATTGCACCAAGGAGATGAATTAAGTATTCAAGACAGAATTAACTCATGGACACAGAAACCTACAGTACTCGAAGAAGTGCAACACAGATCATACATGTTCCAAACAGTGGAAGGAGAAGTGTTAGGAAGAACTCGCAAACACCTCAAGAAACAGCCCACTTCGGAGTTTCAGCTATCTGATGCAGACCAGACAAAACAGGAAAATAACAATGCAACACAACAGATAGCTGAGAGCCTTTCAAATCGTCATGCTTCTGGAACGGAAGCAAAGAACGACTGGAGATTTGGAGGATTTAGTTGTCATTTCCTGATTGAAAGATGTCGGGGCTGGGGGTGAGGGACAGGCTACTTCTGCCTACTGCTTATCGACGTTTTCTCGGCTCTGCGTTTGCCTGCAATCAACGGGCTCATGAATCAGCTGAAGTAATGACTGGCTTCGTGGCTCAGGACACACTTTCGAGACCTTCAGTTCTAAATTTCATTTACCACTTTTCTAGTCAGAACATATTGTTTCTTCACATTGGGGTGTGACGGTCTCAGTTTATTAATCATTTCTATTCGGGCTGTTGGATTGGTGTCTGCCTATAAGTTTTGCTTCTTTTTAAAAGCTTCCTAATCCTCTGTCTTCCTAGTGATTTTGATATATTACATGTTACATATTTTTATTTTGATGTATTTTTTCTCTTTTTTTTTCTGACGTATCAATCCCATAGCTTTTGAACTAGTACAGAGATCCCTGCAGGTGTAGGAACAGGCAAATAAATAAGACAACCAATGAATATCTGTGTTTTTACCGGACATTGAAGAGAAGTCTTCGAACGAATGTTTTAAAACTTCAAAGTTGACGGCATTAGTAGAGTGTACACTTCTGGTGCCTCAGTATACAAAGTGTCAAATTGCGCTGAAGGGGTGATACAGCCGGATATTATGGGAGGGCCTGAGTTACAAGGAGAAACTGCTTTGACTGGAACACTTTCCACCCCGGATCATACGAGGTTGAGAAGTGAACTTAAAGATGAGAAAAATCATGAGGTGCATCAGTAGGGTGAATGGCCAGATGCTTTCCAAGCACAGAAGTGTGTAAACACAGAGGGTTTAGATTTCAGTTAAGGGGAGATGACATGAAGGACAACACTCCACAAACATACACTGACAGTTTGTTCCGCAATCTCACCATCCTTTCTGTGAAGAAGATTCCACTTAATCGCCCTTTAAACATTTCACGCTTTACTCTTCACCTCTGGGTTCATTCTCACCCAGCCTCAGTAGAAAAAAAAAATCTGTTTGAACTTAGCCGATGAATACCTCTCATAATTTTGTGTACCAACAGAAAATATCCTCTGTTCTGTTATGGACTAGGGTGTAAATACCTAACTCTCTTGATTTTTTCCTATATCTCTGATCCTCAAGTCCTTGTAAATTCTGTCTAGCATCTTTCATTCCTATTGAAATCTTTCCTTAGATAGGTAACGTGAACTGGACAAAACAACATCCGTGGGACCTCACCAATGCTGTATACAACTTGAACATAACACCCCAACTCTTGCACTCAATATTTTGATTTATGATGGCATATGTGCAAAAGTTCTCTTCAAAACCTGCTCTACCTCTGCTGAAATATAAATCTGTATACGTAGATCCGTCTGCTGTTCCACATTTCTCAGTTTGAAAATTCTACCCATGTTTGTCCTCTGAAAGACCTGACACCTGGCTGTATTACATTCCATCTGCCACGTTTACAGCTGGTACAGATCTCATTGCAAGCTTTCACAAACTACCTTGCTGTCCACTATGCCTCAAATACTGATGTCATTTGCACTTTGGTGATCAAGTTTACCCCAATATCATCCAGATAATTTCTATCAATTACAAACAGGAGACCCAGAACCGCAATCTGCATCACTCCACTCGTCCCAGACCTCCAGTCACAGAAGCAACATCTATTTTCTGGCTTCTCCACCAACAAATAACCCAATTAACAATCTCATCTTGAGGGCAAAATGAATTAACCCTATTTACCAACCTTCCATGCAGGACCTTGTCAAATGATTTGCTTATGTTCATTTAGACCACAACTACTCTCTTATATTAATTAAGTTTCCTGCTAACTTTCTTAATAACTCCATAGTGCGGTAGTCTCTCCTCCTCCCATGTCAGAAAATTCCACGGGTTCAATACTTTCTGGGAGAATTAGTCGCTACTCATATTCATCTTAAATTAATTCTCCTGCATATTGATGGCATTTCCCACGCGTCAGTAAAGGTAGAAAATGGGTGATTTGGCAGATAAATGAGTGGCTGAGAAGTTGGTGCAGGGATCCACGTTCTTGGATCATTAGGGTCTTGTTTGGGGGATGTAGTACCTTTTCAAAGATCACGGTTTTCAACTGATCCCAAGAGGGACCAATTTCCTCGCGGGCAGGTTTGATCAAGATGTTGGGGCGGGTTTAGATCAGTTTGGTAGGGGGCTGGTAAAAATGGTAAAAATGTAAAGATAGTGTGCAGGATGACTACAGGGAAGGGCACGCAGGTGATGGACTAAGATTCAGCCAATACGCTATCAAAACATTAGGAATGCAGAATTAGAAAGGACAACGAATACGGTACTCAAGGTGTTGTATCTAAATGCACGTAGTATAAGAAGAAAGTTGGAGGATCTTGTTGCACTATTACAGATTGCTAGGTATTATGTTGTTCCCATATATGAATCGTGCCTGCCGGATATTTGTAGTTGGGAGCTGATGGTCCAAAAGTACACCTTATATCAGAACGATAGGAGGATAGGTAGAGGAAAAGCAGGGCTGTACTAGTAAAGAATGACATAGGCTCAGTAGAAATATGTGACACAAGATGGGAAGATGTTGAATCTTTGTGGGATGCACTAAGAAACTGCAAGGGTAAAACGATGTTGATGGCAGTTATATATAGGTCTCCCAACAGTGGTTGGGAGGTCGACCAGAGCTTAAAACCTCTTTCACTATTTTTGCCAGTGATCATATACACTACGACTTCTGTCTGTTCACGATTGAGAATATCCTGCGGCCACTCTGAAAGATCCTGGACCCTGGCATCCAGGAGACAATACACAATACTGGTGGCTCTTTTGCAATCACAGAACCTCCGGTCTGTCTCCCTAACTATCGAGTCCCCTATCACTGCTGCACTGCCTGAGTTTACTTTTCTCTGGTGAGACTTTGAGCCGGATACAGAGCCACCAGCCTGACTGCTGCTGCTCTGCCCCGCTGGGTCATAAAACCCCCAGAGCCGTGTCCAAAAAATTTGCTACTGAGGGTAATGACCCCAAGGGAACCACCAGACTTTCCTAATCTTGTTTTGATCAGAAGGAAATTCACAGAATGATATCCAGTGAAAAGTCATCGATAATGTCAGTGGACGGTCTGAGAACCTAAGCTCTGACATTCAGGATCCCTGAGAGCAGACACACAGACCAAGTGTTGGATGGATGGAATAGACAGTGGCCACACCAGTTTCTTTCCAGTGATGAAAAGTGAGTGGATGGCAGGTTGGCACTTCCCCTTTAGTACTTAGGTGACAGTAGGGAAGAGGCGACGGGAGAATGGGGAGTTAACGTGGTCGCGGTCAAGTTCATACTGATGACATATATGTCCTTCTGAGGTTGACTCGAGGATTACGGTTACAATGAAAATGTTTTCTCGTGGCTCGTGGATGAGGGGCAGCAAGAGCCGATGCCCGATTCCGTGAGAAATTCACTCCGATCTCCAGGTCACAGAGTCGCTTCACTGTGGTTGGTTGGGGCTAAGACTGCACTAACAGAGCGCGATTTCGGGCATAATGTTTCGCTATGCGTCCGGGGAGGAACGCTCAGTGGAATGGAATTATACCCAATTCCTAATCAGTCCACTGGTAAAATCACTTCCCGTCGTTGCTTTGGCGCTAGGTGTTCCGATGTCCCCCACAACATGGACAAATGACTATAAGATGCTGCTTTGCTGATCTCGAGCAACCGTGGCTCACAGCGGATGCAATGCACAACATAAAATCCAAGTGAAAGAGCATATAAGGTAGAAAAAAGTGAGTGTATATTTGGATTAATTGGAAGCTTTTCAAATCCAGCAAACCTATAAGAAGGAAATAAGATTAAATATAAGGGGCACACTATCCAATAACATAAAGAAAGACAAAAAAAAAACGAGATGAGAGTTGATATTGGACCACTGGAGAAACGTTGCTGTTGAGGTAGCAATGGGGGGACAAAAAAAATGGAGCTGGACTTATTGTGAATTTTGCATTTGACTTCACGGAGGACAGTTCGTCCGTGAGTTTCAGAGAGCAGTAGTGAGTGCTATCACAAGGAAAGTGCGTCAGACACACGTAGATTTGTTCCGTTGGATAAGTCACCCCGTTCTGATGGACGAAATCCCGTGATCTTGAGAGAGGTTGCTGAGGAGACAACGAATGCACTGGTCATGATCTTTCTAGAATCACTTAATTCTGGCGGGGTCTAGGATGGCTGGAAAATGGCAAATGTCACTGTACATTTTAAGAAGGGAGGAAGTTATAAGAAAAGAAATTACAGGTCAGTCAGCCCCACCTATCTGTTTTGGAAACGGTTCGATTCGATCATTCAGGATGATATTTAGTAGTACTTGGAGGCTAACTGTTAAATATGTCAAAACCAGAATGGTTTCTGTGAAATATCTCTTGGCTGACATATTTGTGATTTTTTTCGAGATTTTCAAGAGAATGGACAAAGGTGAGTCAACGGATGCTACTGACTTGGATTTTCAGAAGGCATTTGATAACATCCCACACAGGAGCCTGCTGGCTGTGACGTTACAGGAAAGATACTGACGTGCGTATCTGATTGTCAGGTAGGCCGGAGGCAGCGATGGGAATAAAAGTGACCGTTTCTGATTGGCAACCGGTGACAACCGCTGTTCCTCAGTATTCGGACCGCTACTTTTCACATTGTTTTCCAATGATTTCGATATTGCAATTGATGGCTGCGTGGCAAAGTTTGCAGATGATAGGAGGATAGACAGAATAGTAGGTTTTGCTGAGCAAAATGCGACTACAGCAGAAGTTAGACAAATTGTAGGAATGGTCGAAAATGTGGCTCATGGAACAAAGTGGGAAGTGTATAGTAATGCATTTTGGTAAGAGAAATACTAGTGCTGACTATTATATAAATGTGGTGAATGCAGAAACGTCAGACGTGCAGCGGGTCCTTCGGATCCTCATGAGGACTCCAGTAAATTTACTTTACATTCTGAGGCTGTGGCAAAGAAGCCGAATGCAACACTGAGGAGCAACGGCAGATGCAATCTCCATGGTTCTTCACACGGCGTGTTCCCCACCTGGACAACACTAACACCTACGTCAGGATGCTGTTCATCGACTACAGCGTCGCATTTATTACCTTCATTCCCACAATCCTAATTGAGAAGTTGCAGAACCTGGGCCTCTGTACCTCCCTCTGTAATTGGATTCTCGACTTCCTAACCGGAAGACCACAGTCTGTGGGGATTGGTAATACCATACCCCCGTTGCTGATGATAAACACTGGAATGTGTTCAGGGGCATGTGCTTGGCCCACTGCTCTTCTCTCTGTATATACATGACTGTGTGGCTACGCATGGCTCAAATACCATCTACAAATTTGAGGACGATACAACCATAGTTGGTCGAATCTCAGGTGATGACGAGGCGGCGTGCAGGAGTGAGTTATGCCACCTACCGGAATGGTGCCGCAGCAACAACCTGGCATTCAACGTCAATAAGACGAAAAAGCTGTTGTGGACTTCAGGAACGGTAAGATGAAGGAACACGTACAAATACTCATATAGGGATCAGAAGTAGAGAGAGCGAGCAGCTTTAAGTTCCTGGGTGTCAAGATCTCTGAGGATATCACCTGGTCCCAGCACATTGATATCATCATCAAGAGGCAAGGCAGTGATTTTACTTTATTAGGAGTTTGAAGCGGTTTGGCATGTCAAGAAATAAGCTCAAAAACTTCTATAGCTGCACCATAGAGAGCATTCTGACAGGCTGCATCACAGGACGGAAGGAAATCTAGTCAGTTCCACAAGGGCACTAGCTTACAAAGTATCCAGGACATCTTTAGGAAAAGGTGTCTGAGAAAGGCAGCGTCCATTATTGAAGAGCTCCAGCATCTAACGCATGCCCTTTTCTCACTGTTACCATTAGGTAGGAGACACAGAAACCTGAAGGCGCACACTCAGTGATTCAGCAACAGCTTCTTCACCTCTGCCATCCGATTCCTAAATGGACTTTGAAGCTTTGGACACTGCCCCACTTTTTAATCTGCAGTATTACTGGTTTGGCAAATTTTTAATAATCTATTCATTGCACATAATTGATTTGCTTGTTTACTTATCGTGTTTTAACCTATTTATTATTATCTATGCTAGATTGTGTATTGCATCGTACTGCTGCAGCACTGGAAACAGTTGAGGCCAGTTCATTGGCTATATTTAAGAGGGAGTTAGATATGGTCCTTGTGGCTAAAGGGATCAGAGGGTCTGGAGAGAAAGCAGGTACAGGGTTCTGAGTTGGATGGTCAGCCATAATCATACTGAATGGCGGTGCAGACTCGAAGGCCCGAATAACCTACTCCTGCACATATTTTCTATGTTTCTATGTTAAGTTAAAAAATTTCACATTCGGGTGATAATAAACTTGATTCTGATTCTTACTCTGATTCTGAGCAGGGGCTACGGCATGCTCCAGTGTAACATGTAGCCCAGCGGAGGAAAGGAGCTCTTACATCATAATTATTTGGTCAGTCTGCACAAAATTAATTCTTAACATTGTGCAGTGGATTAGTAGATAAGGAATCTGAAATATGAAAAGAGGTGCCGATTGTGTTCAGTGGGTGCAAATAATGGAACACACCAAGGAACCTGAAAATATCGAGTCTGAATCACTGACAGCTTTATACAGCGGCTTCTTTTCTCAGATCTCGCATACTGACAATAACATAGCAAATCTAATTGTTTAAATATCTTGTATACAGTATATGTAAACATACGCTTAACGTATTTAAACACTTTAACACATTGATAATAATGCTGCAAATAAATATTCAGCTTTGTGTTGGTTCATCCAGGCAGTTTACAAAAACAAAGGGAATTATTACACATCACAAGTCAGATTAATTACAGTCAGAAATTGATGAAGTTAACCCGTTGTAGTTCAGCACATGTAGAAATAAGGGATACTCTACATGTTGGTATAAGATGAAAATAGGACACATTGTTATTAGACCTTTGTTAATAATTTGATTTTTCTTGGCTCCAGTACGGGTAAACATTCCAGGGATGATTTCTCTGTAGATGCGGACAGATGTGAAACAGTCTTGCTGAATCTGCCCAACTTCTCCAGTGATTAAACTCAGACACATCTCCCTGACCTCCTGGAGAGCCACTCTCTAGATTGGAAATACAGAACAACGGACACAAAACAGAAACATTGCGTGTAATACTTGAACATCAGTACGATCATGGGCTCTTCTATTCAATACGCAAAATGGCTTACACATTCTAAACATGTCACTGTCCACGCTGATGTTGTTATTGCTTCTCTGGATCTCAGCTCATTGAACTGAGATGATAATCTCACTGCCGACGTGATTATTGTTCTAGGCCCACCGTTGACCATGATGATAATATTGTTATCTCCGGAGCTTTAACACTGACCACAGTGGTACTTTTACAGCATGTCCTGGTCATTCACAGAAAGGTATTCCTAGGACAACTCTATTTTACATTCCTCCATTTCCTTAAGTGTTTCCTGCAGGCAGCAGATCGTGATTATCTGGATCAAAGGCTCCAAAAAAGCTGTACACTATAGCTCGATGTGATTGTGTAACTAACGATCCAGGAGGAGAGTTAGTCCAGATGCTGCCGTCTTGCAGCACAGCCGCTAATCTCAAACGCAGGATCACGGCTTAGACCCGTATATCGGCTTTTATCTCAAATGTGCAACTGCCAATTTGTTAAAATGCATCTGGTCTTGTTCCCATATAGATAAGCTGCTGCACACCAGATTGGAAACTATATATTATGAACACCAACAGATATATCTTCATTTATAGATCGGGTGATGGAGCGAAGCGAATGAGCAAAGTAGTAATGAAATTTGATGGCTAACACGTTGCTCATTTCAACTTTAGATATTGCGCAGTCAATGTATGTATTTGTATAAACTTTTACACAGGACAATAGACAATAGGTGGAGAAGCAGGCCATTCGGCCCTACGAGTCAGCGCCACCATTCAATGTGATCATCCTCAATTAGTACCGCGTTCCTGCCTTCTCCCCATATCCCTTGGTTCCGCTATTTTTAAGAACTCTCTGTAAATCTTTCTTAAAGCATGCAGAGAATTGGTCTTCAGCGCCTTCTGAGGCAGAGCATTCCTTAGATTCACAACTCTTTGAATGAAAACGTTTTACCTCAACTCCGTTCTAAATGGCCTACTCCTTGTTTTTAACCTGTGGCCTTTGTTTCTGACCTCCCCCAACATCGGGCGCACGTTTCCTGTCTCCAGCGTGCCCAATCCCTTAATAATCTTAAATGTTTCAAACAGATCCCCTCTTATATTTCTAGTTTCCAGTGTATACAAGCCCAGTCGCTCCAATCATTCAACCTATGTCAGTCCTGCCATCCCGGGAATTAACCTTGTGAACCTACGCTGCACTCCCTCTTACATTCCCAACTGTATGTCACAAGGAATCTGGAACGCACTGTGTAAACTGATTGGCAGTAGAAGGATTAAATTCAAACTGTTTGAAATGCGGTAAAGTGTAATAGATTGTGTATGTTGCTAGGTATAAAGTAGGCAATGTGTTTGAATTTCTAGATCGTGACAGCTATAACAGGCATAATTTATTTCTTATATGGACCGGCGCAGTATTAAATAAAACAGCCTCTGATCTCAGAATCGAATCATTGCTTATAATAGAATCAGAACCAAAATGAGGTTTAATATCGTGAAATGAGTTGTTATGCGGCAGCAGCTATATTATCATTGCAGAAACCGTCTGGACTGAAAGTCTCTACTGATCAAATTCTACATCCGTGACCACAGTAATAATTTCACTGCATATCCAGTCACATCACAGTCCACACTGAGAACTAAGCTGCTTGCATGGTTTCTTTATGTCCCACACTGGTCATGTTGCTGCTACTTCAACATCCTCGAGAATGCGAACGTCTGTATTAAAACAAGTTACTCAGCAGAATTACACGACTAAAGATGATGTCCGATTATCATTGATAGCAAAGTCACGGGTTACGCAGAGCAAGTGTGACAATGTTCGTACTAAATGGAATTGTTAGTGCCTGCTCACATGCCCGCAAATATAACGGCTGGCCGTTGAGCATGATGCAAACTGCACAGTCAATACTTCAGCATTGGTCTCACTGTTGGGGTTTCTAGCACATAACAATTACGATCATTAGATGTTTTAATACAACATTATCAGTAAGCAGCCACATTGTTACATCGGGCCGTGGTTACACTCCGAGCAGACCGAGGAAACCGAGTGTTCATCGTACAGGGATATACATCCGTAAGACAAAATGACCTTCTTACACTTACAACGAAGAATTTTTTGATTCATACGTCCAAATCTAAATCTGATCATAGTTCAGTTGATCAGCAGATAAAGAACTTGCATTTGTATAATCATCTGCCGCTGGTACTCAGTGACTGAACGTAATGGTGCCGACAAGTGGATTTAAAAATATCTTTTCTTCCGCCCTTACTGTGAATTAGTTTATATAATGTTACACATCTGTGCTTGCCTGATGTTCGAGTGACGAAGAAATATGTTTTAAAGTAAGCTATATAGTCTTTAGCATGTTTCTGACTGATTTAAACATCTTTCTTTCAAATTTATTGCGATGAACACAAAGTGCGCCCGCCGCTGTCACTACATTTCTAAGCTTCAATTGAATCTCACTTCAAACCCCAACAGAGGTTAATAGCAGTCAAGACGAGATGGAGTTCACCAGTTTCCGTCCGGCCTGCAGGCTATCAGATATACCATGTTATTAGTCTGGGGAAAAATAAATCAACAGCAGTTTCCAGGGATTTTCAATTAACATATGAATGCCGATACTGACCCAGTAACAGAATAATGAAATAACGGAATAACCGATTTAGAGCATGGTGGTTGTTTGTTTCTGTCATCTTCAATGTAGGTAAATTTTACCAAGTTACAGTGTCGATTTGCTTGCCAATAAATATAAACTCATTTCATAGGAAGATGCTGATACCCTTGGATTAAAGTCTATCCTATCATGGATTAGAATCCAGACAGGACAGCTTGGAATATAACCGAACCTTTACACCAAGTGGGAGAGCATCAGCTGCCGTAAGCGATAATGTCTGTATGACTGCGGCGTGGCTTGTTGTGTGGGATACGGGTACGGGTATGGGCTGTAAGGAAAATAGTTTAACTTTTTTTTTCCATTTTACTTTTCTGATTCAATAGTATCAGGACTTCACAAGGAAGTGAGAAACTGTACTCATGTTGAAGATTATTAAACTACTGTTATATCAGAATGCAATGAAAAATGCTACTCAACCACTTGTTAAACCAAAGAAAGACTGTGTGCAAAAGGTACTCGACGGCCATGCAGGGACTGATCTACATTGTGCTGCAGGGAAGCCAGTTGCCGACCACTCTTCTGTCTGTATCTCCCCCCCTCCCTCTCTCACTCTCCCTCTTCCCTTCCTCCCCAAATCTGCATCTCTTGTCTACTTGCTGCTCCTATCTGATAGTCCTTTCCTCTCTTATAAACCTTACACATTGCAAGCTAATGCCGCTTTGTTACAGAACAGCTGTTTTGTACATCCTACTTAACGCAAACCAAAGAGGAATCATATGCGATTTTTAACTAATTCACCTTTTTCCTTAGAACAGGATATTAAAAGAAAATTCATTGTTTCTAATTATTTTAATGAACGTTTGTTCGACTGCAATCTTATTTAAATTAACCGAAATGTTGTCAAATTTATTATTTATTTTTTGTTATTCCAAGATATGTATAAACAGAAGTACTTATCTACATTCTTGTTCATCAGCTAGTGGTAAAACCAAGGGTTAACTCTTCCAGTAGTTTCGTGGAAAATAATTAGTGCATTTTCAAAGAAGTCTCATGACGTCACTGGAGTATTTCTCGGTCTTATTAATAAGAGTCCCTTTCTCTCAGTTTCCCACTTTCAGCGAGAACAGCCTCTCCTGTCACGGACAGAGATCCGGAGCTGCATGCAGAGGGAGGGAAGGGACAGCATAGATCGTTCTGTCATGGATCAGAATCCAGGAAGGACAGCTCTCTTTACAACAGGAGATGGAAAATATATCTTCTGGATGGTTCCATATATTTTTGCAGATGATGATTCGATAACGGTAGATCTGCGAGTCACGAATGTTTTCGCCGCCATTCAAGTGATTTTCTTCCCCGTCCTCGCCATCATTGCTCTTCCCGGTGAGTCTCTTACCACAGGTATCAATACTAAGTACACATTTTCCTTCTGGCATGTACCTCATAATAATAATTAACGCTGATGCTCTTTAGTAATTTTCAGTACTGAGGACGCCTGTTCAAAAATGTGCTGGCAGTGGGATAATCTAGAGCAGGTTTACGAGAATAAACGATTTATCCTTTGAGGCGTGTTTGAAAGCCCTGAGTCTGTATTCGCTAGTTAATGCCTCAATTAATGTTCCAGCTTCAATTGTAAATTTCTAGTGAGTGAACATATATCCAATCGTTGCACTGAAGCGTTGAAGCATTACAGTTTAAAAGGATGCCTCCTCACCATCTGTTTTATCCTCGCTTTTTTTCTCTCACTTGAGTTTCCCTTGCTATTAAACTGGATTCCAAATTAATATCCTGACTAGTCGGTCTGACTATCAGCTGCACGCCAGACGTCCCTGAATATTAACCGTGTTCCTTCTCTTATAAGATCCTCGCAATTGCCTATCAAATTCTCAAAGAGGTCACTCGCAATTCGGCTCCTACCAGAGCGATCATACTTTTATAAGCTCTCGGGCCATCCTAAGAACTTTCTTCTCGTTTTCACATTGGCTGCAGTTCCGCAGTGACGTGCAGTGCATGTTCTCTAATTGTGGACATTTATCTCAATGGTCCCACTTCTGCCCATGGCTGTGTTCGCCTGCTCTGTATCCACGAACGTGAATAGTTTACTTCATATTGTTACCGTTTTTGTTCTAATTCGTAATCTATCGCACTGTAAATGTTGCTGAAAGAAAGTATAAATCATTATAGGGAATTTAATTAATAACATACGAATATAACGGCAATTGAACCAGAAGGAGACGGTCAACTTTGTGTCATGATTCGAAGGTGATAATCATTCAGTCAATGTCCGCAGAACGCAAGAGAGATGCGATAATAGGGCTTTGAGCTGCTACTTCAGCTGCAACCCAAGCGCCCTGGGTAACGATCAGGGGCTGGAACCTGTGCTTCAGCTGAACGTGGTGGGTGTGAATGATACTTACTTCACGGCAGCTTGATTCGGCAGAGTTAATACATGATGCATCAATCAGGTCCTTTTCCCTCAACACGTTCGAAATTCTCCAATCATCATCCATCGTTATCTGCGTTCTTCATGTCCTGTTTCTTTACTGATATTAGATCAAACAGCTTGAGTTGAATTCACATTTATTTACCCAACTGTTTAATTTTTATATTGAATGGTAATCGCAAAGATTATATTCAACCGTCTTGTACAATCATTTCAAACATTGCTGCAGACAAAACGGTGGTCGACAATATATGACTGCTTTAAGAGAACCGTACTGATGTGTTTACCATGATTGTTTTGCAGTGAACATTGTGACCATATTCACTCTGTCCCGGGGAAGGTGCCTCTCCAGAGTTGTCACTTGCTACCTGGTTGCCATGGCAGTGGCGGATCTTCTGGTTCTGATCCTGGACCTGATATTGAGCAGGATTCCACGTAGCTACTATTTCCTCCACTCAATGCCCGAGGTGTGCAATGTCCACGCTGTTCTGCTTTACACCGTCACTGACTGTTCGGTCTGGTTCACCGTCGCGTTCACCTTTGATCGGTTTATCGCCATTTGTTGCCAGAAGCTGAAAACAAACTATTGCACCGGCAAAACTGCGGCCGTGGTTTTGGGGACAATGACTGCGGTCAGCTGCTCGAAAAACATTTACTGGTATTTTCGTCTCTCAGAGAGTTATTCATTTATGGTTGTTCCATTTATTTGTCGGGAGAGAGTGCATTATTTGAGTCTATTTGCAGCGATTCAAATTGAGCTATTTTATTACTTCCTAACCCCTGTAGTCCCGTTTCTGCTGGTTCTGCTGACAAACGGCTTCACCGTCAGGCACGTCTTAGTCACCAGCAGAGCCCGCAGGAGACTCAGGGTTTCCTGCAACGGACAGAGAGCGAGCGACCCGGAGATGGAGAAACGTAGGAAATCCCTTGTTTTACTGCTGATCGTCTCGGGCAATTTCATCCTGCTGTGGGCACCTTTCACTGTGTACTCTGCGTGGAATCGGCTGTATAATGTTACGTCTGTGCGTCCACCCGATTCGCTGCGAGAGTTGGGCGCCATGCTGCAGCTTCTGAGCTGCTGTACAAACACGGCCCTTTACGCCGTTACACAGACCAAGTTCAGGAAGCAGCTAATAAATGTGGTAAAATTTCCCCTCGCTCTCATTGTTGCGAGGAAGACGTGAACTACCGTCGCCACCCGACTGGTCCTATCTAACGTTCCGTACAAAGCAGACATTTTCTGTCCCACTGAACGCGGCGCTATCAATTCTCCGCTCAAAATTTCCAATCGGCAATTACATTCAAAAGTCGCTCACACAACCTCAGTGTGTGCCATTCATTCACTGGCTTGTCAATCAATTTCTGCCCCCTCAGAACACCCTGTGATTTTAGAGCATGTTGCTCTACTGCCCACAGTATCGTATGACACTTATTAAGTACTGCATAATCATTGTTACTCTACCCTCCTCCACAGATGGTTAACCACAACACTTGTTCCTCTTCCAGAGCAGTGTCTTGATTTGACACAGAACAGTCTTCTAGCTCTTCCTCTGTGAAGAGCGAAAATTGTAACTTCCAACACTAGACCAGTTGGCCATACCTCTTGGCTCCCCCGCCCTCGCCCTCATGAGTAAAATGTTCAACAAACTTCGTGGGGTTATCGTTTTTCAAACCTTTATTAGATCGGTTATCTCCAGCGTATTAATGTATAGTCATAGCAAATTTCTCCCAACACCAATCGTGTAATCACCATTGGCAAGTTCTGTTTTCCGATAGACGGAATGTATTCATTGGGATCTCATCTATCGTGCCCGTGTCTGTATCGCCACTGCGTATATTGTTCTTTGTACTCCCTGCATTGTTATTCGTTTGTCTTTAATATAAAGGAAAAAAAATGTCACTTGGGTTAACTTCTACAATTTCTAGTTTAATAGTCATTCAACCTGGCATGAATACCTCTGAATACAGACAAAGGAAACAGCGTTAATCCTGAGACAAGATGGTAAAATCAATACCAGCAGTCACACAGACACAGCACAAGGTACATATTGCACATCTCAGACAGCAGCAGAATACAGTTGAACAATAAAACGAGGCAAGCTCGAATCCATGAATGTTGCAGCATTGCAGTATTCTCCAGTCAGACACCATTCATTCCAACACACGCATCCACCAATCTCTAACATGGTATTCTAATCACAGGAAAGGACAGTATGATGGTCACTCACATTCAGTCTGCACACGTCCTCTGAAAGTACCGACGCTACTCTGTCACCGGCAGCAGAAAGTTCCTCACCAAGTCCATCTCCCTCAGTTCACCCGCCATTGTGCAACTCGGCGATGTAGCAGCCTACGGTACTTTTTTTGATATGTCCAGCAGAGACCAGGTTGAACCCGCATAAGTCAATGATGAATTTCAGATCTTATTTCCTCACAGTCATTGGCTATTCAAGCACAAAGGAGTCCACATTGGAAATGTTCTGCCCACTCGATGCTTGCGCCAATGCAAGAAAATAAAAGCTTTAAAATGTCAAGCTTAAAACGACAAAACCCATTGCCATCAATCATATTGCAATCGCTTTCAGACCAGCTTTTACCGAGACCGCGAACAGAACCGTACTGAAAGGTATTGTCATGAACTTGACTTTAGCGCGTCTACAGTTCGCAGGAGAAACACTTATGGACAACGGCCCCAACGACTGACCATACTTTCAGTGGACGATCGGCGCTTTTAACATGAACTTTTGTTATTATATTCACTATAATATCAGGAATGACCCAAACTCTTGACATGAAAGGACATAGAATATAGAACATGGAAATTAGAGCACAATATAGGCTTTTCGCCCCACAATGTTGTGCCGACCAATGTACTCCATAAACTGCCTTGAATTTCCATTCCACGAAGATTTCTATTTTGCTAAACTCCATGCACCTATCTGAGAGTCTCTGAAAATCCTTATTGTATCAGCCTCTACCTGTGTCGTCGGTATTGCATACCACGTACCCACCATTCTTTGTGAAAAACCTATCTCTGACATCCCTTCTGTACCCGCATCCGAGCATCTTAAAACTATGCTCCCTCGTGTTAGCCGTTTTAGAGAATACTCTCTCCATTTGGGTTCTCAGTGACAGGTCCGATTGACTCCTCTTGACATTTCTGAGCTCAGTTGCGCTTCCTTTCGAAGTCCTGCTGTAACCTCTGCAACCCTCCTGACTATCCACCACGCTCAAATTATGTACCATCCACCATTCTCATCCAGAACATTTATATAAAATCACAAAGAGGAGGGAGATCCTTGCACCGACCCTTGCATTGGAAATCCATATATACTACATCCACTGCACTACCTTCATCAGTGTGTTCTGTTACATTTTCAAGTAATTCAATCTGGCTCATAAGGCCCGACCTGCCCCTGACAAAGCCATGCTGACTCTCCCAAATCAGATTAGTTCTCACCAAATACGCATAAATCCTGCCTCACAGGATTCTCTCCATCCACGGAACTAAGACTCACTGGTCTATATATCCCGTGTAATCTCTAATCCTTTTCTTAAACAAAGGGGAAAGGAAGGCATTTGCAACCATCCGATCCTCTGGTACCTCTTTCATCCCTATTGAAAGACAATCGCCAGCAGTCCAGTAATTTTCTTCATTGATTCATACAATAGCTTAGGGTATATCTGGACCGCACACGACAACTTTATCCATTTAATGCTCTTTTAAAAACTCTAGCCCATCCTCTTTCGTAGAGTCTCTATGTTAAAGCGTTTCAGTCCCCTGTAAGAAATCACGACAATCACCTTGCTGAATGCCGAAGCAAAGTATTCATTAAGTATTTCCGCTACTCCTCGGACTCCGTGCATACATTCCATTCTCTCACCAGATTGTCCGAAATCAGACACGGCTCATCCGCTTGCTCTTCACATATTTGCAGAATGTCTTGGGATATCCTTTAATCCTGCTCGGCAGTGCCCTCAAGGACCTTCAAGATCTCTCAATTTCATTTTTTAAGCTCCATTCTGGCAACCTTGAAATTTTCTAGACCTTTAATATCGTCTAGTTTCTGGAAACTTTCGTAAGCTTTAGCTTTCTTCTTAACTAAATTGTGTGCATCCATCGTACACGGTGGTTCTTTTACCCTACAAACCTTTCCCTGCCTCAATGGAACATACCTATCCAAAACGCCATGCAAATATCGCCTGAATAATTCCACATTTCTGCAGTGCATTTCGCAGAGAACATCTCCCAACCAGAGGTATGACTCCTGAGCAGGGTCAGTTCCCAATACCAGATCCAGCAAAGCCTTTCCTACGTGACTTATGGATGCCTTCCTGTGCAATCCAAACTCCACCCCATCCAAACCCCTTGCTCCAAGGAGATGCCAGTCAATATCTGGAAAGTTAAAGTCACCCAACGCAACAACCACATTATTACTGCACCGTTCCAGAATATGCCTCCCTAGCTGCTGCTCGATGGCTCTGTTACAATTCACGGTCTATCAAAAAACAAGTAGTTATTGACCGCTTTCTGTTTCTGACGTCACAGGAACTGACTCAGCACACATTCTCTCCATGTCTTTCTCCATTTCAGCAGCCTGATTAGCAACGTCACGCCGCCACCTCTTTCTCCTCCCTCCCGGTACTTTCTGAAAAATATGTATCCAGGCACATCAGCAGCCCATAAGACAGCCAAGTCTCCGTGATGGCCAAAACGTCATAGTTCCGCAGGTTGATCCACACTCAGTTTATCATCCTTGTTTATCTTACTGATTGCATTAAAATAGACACATCTCAAGCCAGTGGTGGAGTGCATCTTTGTCCTATCACCTGACAAGTTCCCCAGAAGCTGACTGTACTGGTGCGCCAAACGCCCTATCTTCTGCCTCTTCACTTCGATTCTCAACATCCTGCAAATCGACATTAAACCATCCCGAATATCATTATTACATCTCCCTCCTAGAATATTGGATCCCCTCTGTTCTGGTGTAAACAGTCGCACTTGTACAGGTCACCCCTTTCTCAGAAAAGGTTCCAATGAACCAAACATTTGAAACTCTGCCCCCTGCATCAAGTCATCAGCCACTCATTCGTCTGCGCTATCTTCCTGTTCATGACTTGCTCATTAATTCATGACGTCTGGTTGCAGATCCACCTAATATCAGTGGGACAAAAAACTCTGCTTCCATTCACCCCATCTATGCCGCTCATTATTTTGTATGCCTCCCTCAAATGTCCTCTCATTGTAAATAATCAATTCGTAACCTATTCAAACTTTCCCGAGAACTCAGGTCCTGCAGATCGTAATATCTTTGTAAAGTCTCTCAGTACTTATTCGACTTGATTTACTTATTTCCTGTAGGTGACCAAAACTGAACAACATACTCAAAATCAGGCCTCGCCAACGTCTTGTACAAATTCAACATAACGTCTCTTCTTCGTTGAAGGTTTTTTTTTTGAGCAACTTACATATTTCCTCTCAGGTACCAGCAAAGCGCGAGCGTGACTCACAATGAAAACCCGGTGTGCACGACACAGTTTTATTACCATATGCTTTAGCAAGCCAATTGAGTGAGTAAACAATGTGGGAAGTACAAGGTACTGTAATTAGGAACATTAACGAAATCGAAAGGTCAACACAATTTTATGATGTGCTCATCACGTGTTCGGGGAAAACAAACACTGTGCGAAGCAATACCGGAGATGTAATTCATTTGATTATCAGATAGATATTTGTTAAGGAGCCAGACGAAAGGGGCGTATTGAAGGACACGGATTAGCACACTTTGAAGAGTGGTTATTATACAGAAAGCAAAGAAACTATCGGGTCCTTGGTAAGTTGGAATGGAAGAACTTCCCTCGCGAAGCGTCATGTCGGCCTATTATTGTCCCTCATTAATGACCCCTCCGTACGAAGGTAAAGAGGGGCATCCCTGAAATATCCTGATATACCCGATCATTGAATTATTTAATGTCCCCCCCCCTCATTTTTCTCTCTCTCTTTCTTCCTGCCCACCACTCTTCCTGTTCTCCATCTCCCACTGGTGCTCCCTCCACTTTTCTTTCTCCCTAGTCTTTCCGTCAACATGATCCTTTCCCTGCTCCAGGACTGTATCCGTTTTGCCAATCACCTTTCTGGCAGTCAGCTTCGCCCCACTACCTCCATTCTTCTCCTATCTTTTCGCCTTTTCCCCTCTCCCTCCTAATTTCATATCTCTTACTATCGTTACTTTCAGTTAGTCCTGACGAAGGGTCTCGGCCCGAAACGTCGACAGTGCTTCTCCTTGTAGATGCTGCCTGGCCTGCTGTGTTCCACCAGTATTTTGTGTGTGTCGCTTGTATTTCCAGAATCTGCAGATTTCATCGTGTTTGATTTATTGGGTAGAGTGATTTGTCGAGGTAACAACGTTCCGCTGGAATTCCCATGTATGGTCTCTTGTTTCTGTCTCCAGCGTGACAGAAAGATCTTGGCAAGTTATGGACCCTGCCAATTTTGAACAGTGATGTTTTGACATTGGAGGCTTGAGGAGAGGGTGCCTCCATTCTCATTTTTTACAAAGACTCTACATTCGGAAATTTTCCAGTCTATATTCTGAGCTTTCAAGTCTACATTGAGTTCCTTCTGGATCCATTCCAAGTTTTCCAAGTCACAAGTAACGCGTTTCCCAGAATTGTGGTCCAGTGACTCAGATCTGCTTAACAAATGAGTGCTTCAAGCAAGCTTATCAAGTGATTCAACAGATTATCATCATTCACTCCAATAGGGTAAATTCTGGAGGACCCTTACCGCAAAAGCTGATTCCTGGCTGGAGAGTGGAAGTAAGGTTAGCCTATCCAGAGTATTTTAACCTGTTGAGAAAAGTGATAGTACAGACTGAGAAAGTTGAACTTTCAAGTAGAAAATTAAACAGATCTACAGAAAATCATCGAGCTTAGCAATGAAGGAAACTTGTCTATGCTTTCTTGATTTGTAATATTGAGAGTCTGGTGTATCTTATTTGCCTCTGGAAAAATTGTGAAGGATAATGCACTGATCAAAATTTGAAAAGGTTCCTTCTCTGGGTTTCAATTTTCATGATTTCAAGGTTTCCCAGGGACTTTTCTCTGTGTTCTAGGGTTTTCATTCGCCGAACGTTTCCAAGGCTTATTCAATGTTTTTAGGATTTTATTTCCCATAGTTCGATCCACCTCCAGGGCTCCCAGGCCTCCTTCTCAGCCCCGCCCGAGTTTTCTTGATCTAAAACTGTTCCGCGGTCTCACAGTCTCTCTGGATCCCACCTCATCTCTACCTCTGAAGTTCTCCATGCATCCTCACAAGTTTCCCAATTCGCCAGTATCATCCGTGGATCTCCGGTTTTCAGGTCTTCTGTGCCATCGGGAGACAGCTGTAGCGAATGGGGCCCCTTCGCGATTTCATCATGCCTGGGCAGAACATTATTGCATTTTGCTCTGAGGTGTTTAGATCTCCTGAGATGGTTATTTGTTGCTTAACATTAGTTATTATTGGTTTAAGGGTTCCTTTTGATTTTCTTGAGCGACTGCTTTGCAAAGCGATTTCCTCGTGCTTGCTGTTTACGTTAAGATTTATTTTGATAGGCTCAGGGATTATGCGCAATATATTTTTTTTGTGTTGTTGTTGAAGCAAATGTTCAATTAGCTCTAATCGTTGAGTCCTCATTTTGAGAATGGGTTGTCTCACGTTGTCACTTATTCAAGATACTTCTGAAAAGCGTTTGTTTCTGTCTCTACATGGAAGTCTTTGGCTCCGATAATGGAAGTGCACACAATGGCACTTATCTACCAGCATCACTGAAGAACATCTTGGACAAGTCCCACGCCCGGGTCTTCCAGGAGACAGAGGTCTGTGACGGCTCAGATGATTTGTGATTATGATACAGTATGGGAGTGTGTGGTTCTTTCAGTACCTGTCAGACTCTGGTACAGAGTGAGTATGTTTGTATCATTCTGGACCAGTCAGTCTCTGGTACTGTGTCGGACTGTGGGTTCTTTCTCTACTTATCAGTATCTGATACACTGTGAGACTGTGGGGTTTATTAGGGGCCTCTCAGTCTATGAATCCGTGTGGGACTATGGGTTTTATTAGTGACCTGTCCGTCATGAATCAATGTGGGACTGTGGGTTTATTAGCGGTCTATCAGTCTATGATACAGTATAGGAGTGTAAGGTTCATTCTGTAACTATGATGCAGTGTAAAAATATGGGGTTTATTCTGCACCTATCAGTAGATGATACAGTGTTGGGTTCATTTTGTACATCCAAAACATCCTGAGAGCGGAAATGAAAGGAAGTAAACGGCGATCGATTGCAGTACAGTTACATTCATCATCCGGGACATTGGATACAAACCATGGGATGACTGGTTAAAGGTATACAAACCCTTGACCAGGGCACAGGGAACATTGTGTGCACTTTTGTCTGCCACATCACTGGAACGATGTGGAGACTGCGTAAAGAGTGCAGCGAAGATTCACCAATATGTTGCATCGATTTGTGTAAGGAAACTGGATAAAATCTAGTCTGTTTTTATTAAATTCTATTTGTGTCCTGACTTCTTGAATAGAAATGAGCCATAGAATCGTTTATACTCCATCCACCAGTCTTACATCTTTGACCCCCTGATCACTCAGAACATCAGTGCTATTCGGGGCCTGTCAAACTGCAGCACCTCACACTTGCCGGGTTTAAATAACAGAATCTCCATCAACTCTCCGGACAAATAAACAAACAATTTCCAACCTTCCCATCTCAGATAGAAGATGACTGTCCTGAGTAACAATATTATGATGATTCCCGGTTTCCCTCAGCATTCTTCCAATAATTCCACATCCCTTCACTAGCGCAGCTCTGAAGAACACTTGCCTGCAATTACTCCGTTTGTATGTATCTCCTTGCAAACAGAAGATCAGTAGCATTCCAGTCCTCCAGCAGCACAGCTGTAGTCAGAGACGATGGGAAAAGATGGGCGGAGTCTCTGCCGGTCCCGCCCACGCTTCTCTGATGAGCCCGGCAATGTTCATCAGGGCTGGGTGAAAGATCTGTTTGAAAAGATGCTGAACAATATTTGCTCGAATTTTCTGTCACTGTCCCCTGCTCCTGCTCCTGTGCCTTATGTTATAATTCAGGCTCTCATGTCTGCTCCATGGTTTAAGATCAGAAATTAATTTTTCATTTTTGGTAACGTAGCACCACCTTTCTACAGAGATCGAGTACTTTAATGAGTCGAATTGTGCTCAGCTCCCGCGGCACAACATTTTTGTAAGAAAGAATAAGCTTAGAAATGGCAGATAGAATTTAATGCGACAAGTGTGAAGTTCATCATTTTGGAGGTTGAAATGACAGGGGAAAGTACAAAGTTCAAAGCAGAATCATTAACAGCTGACGTACGATGAGGTCTTGTGCTGCAGACCTGAGCTCTGTGAGATTGAGCACAAAAGTCACTACGGAGGTAAAGGCGAGTTCTTTCATATATTAGATAAGGGATTCGGTGCAATGATCGGGTAGAATGTTGCATCTTTATAAAACCCTGCGTAGATTGCATCTGGAGAATTGCATTAACCTCATTATCGGAAGGATGTCGAGGTTTGGAAAGGGTTAGAGGAGCCATATAAAGAGGAGTTTCAGGAGGACCATATGGTGTAGATCTGTTGGGAGGTGTTCCATAAGCTTGCATTGCTTTCAGACAAAACGTAGTTTTCCTGTCCTGCACTGGAAAAAAGATTCACTGTTCTCTGATGAAACGAATTTCTTTACCACTGCATCCTGAATATCCGTCCAGTCAGTATGAGTCTGTGACCCTTAGCAATAGAATTCCCATTCAGGAGAAACATTCTCCCTGAAATCGGTCTTAATTATCTGAAAGAGTCCATCAATTCTCCTCACATTTCAAGTGAATATATGTCCAACTCCTCACTCGCCCCTCACACAGCTAACCTGCCATCTCTAGAACCATTCCAGTCAGTGTGGGGAATCCCTGCACTCTCTCGGCTGCAGGGATATCTTCATTGAGAAAGCGTGACTGGACCTGAAAGGAATATTCAAGGTTCATTCTCACCAGAACACTTGAAGACACCTCCTCTTTAGGCATCTCTACAGATTCTCCAGTTCTCCTCAGGACAAATTATAGTTTGCCTTCCTATTTACCCATTGTATCTGAAAGTTAACTCTCAGCAGTTTCTTTACAAAGGCCTCTGAACATTTAACTATGCCGCCATGCAAAAAATACTTTTCTAGTTTGTTCCTCACAGACTAGCTGGCCTCTCAATTCTCCACCTTCTGTCTATCTTCCACACTCTCAGTGAAACACTTCTGACTGCATTCCCAGATACACTCTGCACGCTTCTCACTACTGACACTGCTGCCCATCTGTGCAACCGGAGCAGACATGGATATAATAAACTCGGTAAAGACTGTGAACAGCTGGGGTCTCGAATCAATCCCTGGTCACGTCTTCCCATTTAATCAAGTCAAGTCAAGTCACGTTTTATTGTCATTTCGACCATAACTGCTGGTAAAGTACGTAGCAAAAATGAGACAACGATTTTCTCAGGACCATGGTGTTACATGGCTAAGCACAAAAACTAGACTGGACTACCTTAAAAAAAAACAACACAGAAAAAAAGCTACACTGTACTACCGACCTATCCAGAACTGCATAAAATGCACAAAACAGTGCAGGCATTACAATAAATAATAAACAGGACAATAGGGCAGTAAGGTGTCAGTCCAGGCTCTGGGTATTGAGGACTCTGATACTTTGGGGGATTTCCTCTATCTGCCTTTAATCTGCTGACTAATACTCAATCCACTCAATCCCATGTTCTTATCGTACCTCTCTTAAATTCCACCAACAATTAGTTCACAATTGTCCAATCTGCTTGGCTTTCCTGCACTGACTCTTCTAACCCTGTCGCTTCTGCCCTACCAGCCCCCATGGTGGTAATTAGCAGGGCGGCGTGGTGCAGAACACAACGGGAAGATTGCCGTTTCGTATAACAGTTGTATTAGGAATGTGTTCCTGGGACTTGGGCTCAGTGAGGGACTGAATGTCTCTGCTGTCTGTGACTGTTGAACTGATTAATTGTCCGTGTCTGTGTTCTCTGCTGCAGAATTTGCGTGTGAGAGAGGAGCGGTTACATGGTAGCTTGTGCTTCGATAGAAAAAAACTACTGTCCTTGGATTGAACTTTTTCTCTGTGTGTGTGTGTGTGTGTGTGTGTGTGTGTGTGTGTGTGTGTGTGTGTGTGTGTGTGTGTGTGTGTGTGTGCGTGTGTGTGTGTGTGTGTGTGTGTGTGCGCGTGTGCGTTTATGTGTACGCAGCGAGTATAGAGTTAAAGGGCTGAAGGATAGATAGAGTTCGAAAGGGGAAAACGCACGGCCAGTAGCTAAGGGCCGGTGAACTCCTTTTGAAGATGAATAATTAGCCAACAAAAACATGATGCCTGTAAATGTGGTCGCTCCGTGATGAAGCTTAGCCTTTGTTATTGGATCTCCGGCATTATTTCCATCAGGTGTGTCACTGCTGAGGCAATGCGCAAGATTTTTGATCTAATTGGCTTTAATCGGACAAGAATCAATAGAGTTGAACTAAAGTGTTTGTTCAAGTCACTGTACGCAGAAAGTTACTCAAGGTTACAACCGTATCTCGGGAGACTGATCCCTGTATAAATCAGGGTCGTTTGTAATGCCTCAGCTCAGAGTGTCTGCTAGATCTGTGAAATCAGGAGCAAAATAAATCACGGATTCTCATTGAAGTGGGGTATCCAGTCTTCTTACGGATAGAAGAGGTTTACCACCCTTTTGTTTCAATATTTGGAATTCCAGGTATGCCGCAGTGTCATTTACAATTGTTAATAAAGGAAGTTTAATTCCAAAGATGTGATTGTTTCTGTCGCTCGTTTCACAGTCCGATGTATAGACCAGTATTCCGCCTTTCAGGAATGGACTGGAAACACAGGAACTGTGGATTCTGGGATCTGTATCTGAGAACAATCTACTGCGGGAATTGAGTGAACACACCATCTGTAAAAATCAAAGGGTCAGGAAGTGTTCTTCCAGTTGTTTCCCTTCGGGTCTCTGTGCTTTTGGACTAATATCAGCTGCACTGCATTAGTATGTATACTGCCCACCGAGATTATACCCATTAATTTTCCGCATTTGTATGTGTGCGGCTGTCTGAGTGAGGTGTACCAATCAAACCATCGACTAGTAGCAAAGTTGAGGACTCAACGTTGTCGAATAAAGCAAGAGGATTTTTTTTTAATACATGTGTGCGCTGCGACTGAATGTGAAAAGGTTGTTGCGGAACACAATACAGACGTTGCCGAGCCAACTAACAGAAACGACATCTTCAATTGAATTGAATTAATTTGGCATGAATACTTCTTTCATGTACACGAGGTGAAAAAATATTCACATTACGTCTCCGTCTAAATGTGCAACGTGCAATTATCGTAATTTATATTTTATTTACAACGGAATAGTCAATATAACATAGAAATGCAGTTTCGTCAGTAGGAATTCAGTAGTCTAATGGCCGGGTGGAAAAAGCTGTCCCGGAGACTGTTGCTCCTGGCTTTTATCCTGCGGTACCGTTTCCCGGATGGTTGCCGCTGCATGAAATCTTCGGTGATGTTTATACCGAAGAATTTAAAGCTTTTCACCCCCTGAACCCCAGATCCATTGAAGTCAATACGTGTAAGCTTGTTTCCATTCCCCCTGTAGTCTACAACCAGCTCCTTTGTTTTGCGACATTGTATTCTTGACACCACTGTGTCAGGGTGCTGACTTCTTCTCTGGGGGTTGCCTCCTTATTGATATTAGGCCTATCAGTGTAGTGTATTCAGCAAATTTAGTTGGCAGATTGCAGTTATGGGTGGGTCACAGCCATGGTTATACAGAGAGTAAAGGAGAGGGCTTATTACAAAGCCCTGAGGGACACCTGTGTACAGGGTCAGAGGGACGCAGGTGAGGGAGCGCACTCTTACCCCCTGCCGATCTGTCAGGAAGCTTGGGTGTCCAGCTACACTAGGCGGGGTGAGGGCCGAGGTCTCTGAGCTTCCTGTCGATCCTGGAGGGAATTATGGTGTTGAATGTTGAACTGCAGTCCAAGAACAGCGTTCTCACATGAGCATCCCGCTTCTCCAGATGTGTAAGGACGGTGCGTAGAGCTGTGGCGATTGCGTCATCTGTCGATCGGTTGTGTCGGTAGGCGGATTGTTGGGAGTCCAGTGTGGGCGACAGCATGCTGCAGATGTAGTCTTACACCAGCCTCTCAAAGCAGAGCTGTTTTTTAGTTATCAATATGTGAAATCTGATCTATTATATGGACATCTGAAACTATTACAGTCTGCGGCACCAAGGTTGTTGCTGGAGGTTAAATTCCCCTCCCCAGCTTTCAGTGCGAAGTGTAATTTCTGTCTGCCAGGTTGAGTTGGACGGCGTTGTATTTTTTTTGAATCAGTCAGTGTTAGGTTGTAAAGACAGTGAGGTAGCAAATAATGGGGGGGGGTGAACAAATCAAGTTGCTGGAAACAGTAAGACCCACTCAACAGTTATGGAAGGAGAAAAAAGTTTAAAAATGTGTTAAGGTCCTTTCTGTAAACATTTCTGAGAAGAGACACTTTAACTGTTTTGCCACGTATTTTGTTTTGTCTGCATGAGCGTTTTCAGTATTTCCTGTTTCAGTTCCGTCCTTCGGCTGTTTTGTCGCTAATAGGCAGCATCAGCACCATGGTCGCTGATGATTATGTATTAGAAGAACCACACCATCGGCGTCCGGATTTATTCATTTCAGGCATCCGAGACGTGAAAGACCCCGGAAGAAAATGTTCCAACCAATAGTGTCTCTGCGGAGTTAGTTATCCACTTTTAACCTTCAGCTGCGAATTCAGAATTCGGCAATCAGTAAAGAATCGGTATTCAGACCAGATTAAATATATTTCACCGCGGAAGCTCCTCTGTCTGGCCAACTCTGCGCTCTACCTCGATCCTCCCACCGCGGACTGCAATAATAATGTGGAAGAATTACGGGATCCCCTGAAACTGCTTCATTAGTTTGTGGTCAGATTTTCTCAACTTGCTGTCCCCTTGCTATCTCTCTTCCAGAGAATTTGGTGGCAATTGCGATCCTCTCCCGGAGAAAGTGCGGCCTCTCTAAATGTGTCACTCGATACCTGATGGGAATGGCAGCGGCCGATTTCCTGGTTGTTATCTCGGATCCGCTGCTGACCGGGACTGCTCGGCTTTATTTTCCCAGAACATTCTTGGACATGACTCCTTTATGCAGTCTCCGTGGATGGTTGATATTTGCGAGCACGGCGACCTCTGCCTGGCTGACTGTTGCTTTCACCGTCGATCGATTTGTGGCTATTTGCTGTGAGAAGCTGAAAACAAAATATTGCACCGAGAGAACGGCGGCTGTGGTTATCGGAACAGTGAGTGTGCTGACATGCTTGGAAACCGTACCGTGGGGTTACGAGCCTTTGTTTGTAATTGATGTTGTTTCCTGGTATTTTGCTCTTACACCGAGCTATAAAACCTCTCTCTCATGGACAGCATATGCGTTATTCCACCGCATTTTAACCCCTTGTGTCCCATTTTTTCTGATTTTGCTGATCAATATTCTGACTGTCAGACGGAGTCTAGCGGCCAGTCGACCCCGCAGGGGGCTCCGGGGCCAAAAGTGTGCAGAGAATGACAGGGACCGGGAGATGGAGAACCGACGCAAATCCAACATTTTACTATTCGGAATAACTGGTAGCTTCTTATTGTTATGGATAACACAGGTTGTGTTTTATATCTATCAATGGATTTCATTGATTGTTGCTTATTATTCTGTCAAGGATCCCCGTTATATCACTCAAAAGACATCGGGAATGCTGCAGGTTCTCAGTTCCTGCACCAACACGTGTATTTACACCCTGACTCAGAGCAAATTCCGAGAGGAACTCAAGAATGTGGTGAAATACCCAATGAATCAGATGCTAAAACTCATGAAACGTAAGAAATAAATTCTGTAAAGCATTAGAATGCAACAGCCTTCTCTACCCCACTTGTGTGTAAATGGAAACAGGTTTGGAAAACAAACGCGAGAAAATTTTCGAATGTTCGACGTACAAAACAAGAGAAACAAGATCAGAGCCGGAAGTGTCCACCGTGTACGTTTTTTCATAGAAATCTCCTTTACACCTCGCTTCCCACCCAGATTACATTGAAACCTGGGGCGAACTGTTATCCCTGCTTCCCGGTTCTGACAAAACTGCGTGACGGAGCAGAATATTTTTTTGTTATTTCAACCACTCCTGCTCCCGTCATGAGCCGTCCTTTCATGCAACCTCTTTCACTCCTCGTTCTCATCCTGTATATTCTCGTTCTCTCCGAGATGCTACTGTTTTGCAGATAACGACAAGATATAATTCCTTTCACTTGTAGCAGTAGGAAAGAGAAAGAGGGAAGAGCGAGAAAGTATCATTAGGTGGGCGTTGAGCGCGGACTCAACTGCAAGACAAAGACACTGAAGGAATAGGTGTGTCAGAAAGCAAGAGAAGTGGGGAGGAAACGAGGCTGGATAAGCCAAAGGCCCTGGGCGAGACTAGGATACAGCGCCTGGGCTAGGACTAGACTAGGAAAGCGGGACCAGGACAAGGACTCCGAGCCAGAGACTGGAAACGACTCTAAACCTGGGTCTTAACTCGGGCTCCGGCTCCGGATCAAGTCGAGTAAATGACGTGGCAAAGCAACAAGACTTGACATGGGGGCAGGACGCGATATTCCTGGGCTGGATGAGGACATGAAGCTCAGACTTGGGAGATTGGAACACAGAGCTTGGTCTTGGGAGACAGGAACGCAGAACACAGAGCCGGGACACCTCCTTGGAAACAGGACGTTGGACCGGTACTCATACACAGTAGGCTGAACAAGACGAAACAGCTCCCAACACTAGGTAGTAGCAAAGGTCCGGACCTACCTAGCGAAGGCAGGGACACAGAGACAGTTCAAAACAACGAAAGTCGGTTTCTTATTTGGACACAGTAAGACTCCGGTCTTGCTCCGGTGGTAGAACTTGACAGAGAAAATTGGCTAAAACGCAGGCGGGGCTCCAGGCGAAGGGAAACAGGCGATGCTCCAGCCAAGGGCTACGGAAAGAAGGAGAAGAGAAGGGAACAGTCCAGCCTCACGGTTACGGCAAATACGGCCTGCCTTACCCAGGGCAAGCAAGGACAGAATGGTACAGATCTAACCGCAGGTTAAGGGCAAAGGCTTACCCCACGGAGGTGAGAACGGGTATCTGACGAGACGAACCAGCCCCCACACTCGAACCCAAGGCCACCTTTATTCTCATTGTCTAGATGAGCATCAGGTGCCTATGATTAAGCCCAACTGAAATAAGGGACAGATGGAAAACCCGGAGTCCGGATTTAACGGACCGGACTGTAAACTGGAATACGGACATAACGGACCGGACCTTGACAGAAAGAGAGAGAGAGGAAAGTTCAGTGAATCAGAAACAGATAGAGAAAGTGTCAAGAATGGGGAATGTTGATATTTTCTGAAGTACTGATAATAAGAATAAGATGTTGTGCAAAGGGCATTATGGGACATGTATCTTGGGGTATTCTGTCCTTTGCGGGTCCCAGATCATATGCAGTTTACGTTCTCATCATGTTCCGCATACATACATTGAGCTGAGAGAACTGTCTCAGTACTGTTTATTGGTCAGTGATTTGAGGCCCAGATGGCCAAGGCCTCAAGAGCACCTAACGGTTCTTGTTTCCACACTGACTGTGGTTCTCATCTGGGACACCGCTTGTAGTTGTGGCGGGAGGAACTGGAGTTCTCTGAACCGTGTTCAGAGAGGAACTGAACAGATCCTTCGAGGAATTAACCAGCCGAGTTGTTGGAGGAGGATGGGGAACGGAAAAGTGGGACTGTTGCAGAAGGTGAGTGTGTATAATCAGGACACACTTCCGTAAAAGCAGCGGCACTCTATTCCAAAGCCATTGAGAGCACTGGACAGTAAACGCGGAGGGCAGTACATGACTCTATGACAAGGACAGAGATTTATCAAAACATAACACTGAGGACTCAAAGATGTACAATCCCAGTTCTGTACTGTAACTCTAACATATAAACATCACCAGCACTCAACTGTAAGGGCTCAAGCATTTATAACACCAAGCCCAGTACTGCAAAGACACAGGCTTTCTCAAGCGCTTGCACCAGACCGATGATACATCTCTTGCAATAGTCGGCAACATACTGTAAGAACACAGACAGATCAATAGCTGGCCACATACTGCAAATCCAAAAACATTTAGAACAGTCTACACTGTTCTGCAAGTATGATGGTCTTCACTACTACTGGTACCTGGCCGAGGCATTGACGACAGATAGTTCCGTATTGTAGGGGCGCAAGCCATTACAACAGTTGGCAGCGTGCTGGAAAGGAAAAGGTGCTTACAGCAGCTCAAGTCCAGTCAAGTCAAGGCACTTTTATTGTCATTTCGACCATAACTGCTGTTACAGTACATAGTAAAAATGAGACAACGTTTGTCAGGACCATGGTGTTACATGACACAGTACAATAAACTAAACTGAACTACGTAAAAAAAAACAGAGAAAGCTACACGAGACTACAGACCTACACAAGACTGTGTAAAGTGCACAATAACACTGCAGGCATAACAATAAATAATAAACAGGAAAATAGTGTAAGGTGTCAGTCCAGGCTTCGGGTATTGAGGAGTTGGATAGCTTGGGAGAAGAAACTGCTACAGGCACGAAACAGAACTGGAAGGGAAAGATTCTTATTTTATACGACCCCTAACTGGCCTTGTCCAGTGTGCTCAGAGACCTGGACAATCCCTGCAATGACAAACCCAATGAGGTGACATAGCAGAGAACCAAAGTGGAGGAGCATGAATCCCGGAAAAACTCCGCACTGCTCTGTGGAACCACAGGTTTTAGGCACCATTCATTTGCTGTGCAGAGACAGACATGAACAACCCGACGCTGCACTGTGAAGACACAGCCGACACAGACCATACTCAGCCCGCTGAGTACACCAACCACCTGCAGCATTGGGAGAACAAAGACCTGTAAAAAACAGTTCTAGACTATATGGAAGCTACCTGGTAAAACTCCAGCACTGTATTGAAGGATCAAACACTGCTGCCACTCAGCATGTTGAGGAAGTGGAGGTATATTCGAGCTGTACAAGAACAGTCAGTAGTGGAAATCAGAGAGAAAGAAGTTTACAATACCATAACCTTCACTACCAGGACTCAGACGTATAAAATTCCGAACACTGTGCAATGCGCCAGCCGTATATACTAGTACAAACGCAAAACTTCAAGGTCAGAGAGCTATGCAACCGTAACCCTGTACATGGATATTTCCCTTTCACTGAGCATGTTTCAAGATGTAACGGACAGTTGATAAAGGGGATCCTGAAAACGTTGTGTGCTTCAGCTCCCAAAGGTTTTTGAAATGCTGACAGGAGAAAGCGGAACAGAAGTAGTGTTAGGTTTTGAAAACTTGTGAAAGCACCAGAGTGGTGGGTGACTCTTAATTTCCCCAAAATTGACTGGGATCCTTAGTGTAGAATCTTTGAGTATCAGAATTTGTTGGCAGCGTCCTGGAAAGCTGTACCAGCATCTATCGACTGTATATACAAGTTTGTGGAGACTCTGCATGTCTTCTTGACTGGTTTCATCATGGTTTGGTTAAGAAACACCAATGCCTTTGAATGGATTGGCCAAGGAAAAGTTTTTGATACAGCCAGTCCATCAGAGGTAAACCTCTCCCAACCACTGGGAACATCTGCAAGAGGTGCTGCCACCAGAAACCAGAATTCAGCATCGAAGGCCCTTGTGATAGAAATGCCTAAAACTAGAGTATGCTGAAATACTTAACAAGTCAGGTGCCAGCTAGATTTAACCAAGGAAACCGGTTCATATTCTATACTTTCACAGTATGATCCTGGTCAATTTTGACCCGCCCCAAAATCCCCTCATAATAAGTGTCGATACCAAATTTTGAACTACAAATCTATTTAGAATGCATAAATAGCCTATCTGCATTAATACATGGGTGATATATCCTTAATTAATGTTTCAAAGATCTAGTTGCTTTTCCTGCTGTCGAATGATAAAACGGGTCAAATCTGATAAGAACAGTATATAAGGGTTAAGACTCCTGTTGAAAGTCAGGTGTAACCTTGGGTAATCATTGCAGTGCCACGAATTCAAATCTAGACAATATCGCGTCTCCAGGAACAAAAGGTAGGATGCGGCTGGAGTGTCTCGTGAGGCCTGATAACAGTGAACAATGAGAGAGGGTAAAAATAGTAGAAAAAAAAGCGTATTCTCGGGGAAAAAAGTAAGAGGAGTCTTCAAGGTTCGTAGATTGAATTTCACTGATCGCTCATTGTGTAGATAGTGTGTACAAAGAAACTTTGTGCTGCCTTAACTAAGATTAAAATCCTGAACATAAAAATGGGACGTGCCAGCTGTCGATCTGCAAGCGCTTATCCTGCCAATAAACCGAAGAGCTTCTGAGGTATGACGAAAGCTTGAATACTCAATTGTAGGTGGGAAAAAAGTCCGCCAAAAAGATTAAAAACGATCCCCTAGTCCAGCCTAGAGCCCCGGTGGATATGATCATCATAGAAACGGGAGATTATCGTTATGCAGTAACCTTTAGTACTGATTTGTATGAGTTGTCACATGGGGATTGGCCGTTTGACGGAAGTTTTAATCGTACTGGGAAGAAGCCATTGGAAATAGGGATCGCGACTGCAAAGGGATGTTGCTTATACGTTAAGATGCTTTCAAAGATGAAAGTGGGTGGCTAAAAGACGCTAGCCTCAAATGGAAAAGGAGTGTAAGAAATCTGAAACAGCAAAGCTGGGGCGGAATCGAAACCTAACATGGGACTTTATTTCCAACTCCTGGCACCGGCCAGTACCCCAATGACGACGTAATAATGATGACGGCTACCTTGGAACGACCAGCCCCTCCTCCATACAACTCCCTTATGCCGGAATCTGAGACTCCTAACACCCCCAGGGGAGCAGACATCACTGTAACGAGAGAAAGGTCCTTGGAAACAGAGGTGAAGCTGAGGTAGCTGATGGAACCGTAATTAGTACACAGAAAATGCAGGAAGAAAGAAATAGAGAGTATTGGAAGTAGAAGAGGAACTGGAATAGAGGCCCCGCGCATAATATTTGTCGATGTTGCCGTGCTAAAACCGTGGACAGTTGTAAAAGCAGGAGCTATGGTAGCGAAGGTCTCGGGCCCGTCAGAGAAACGCAATGCGTTCTATAATTGGATTTTGCAGATGAGACTACGAATTCGCCCTTGCCGGGGATGTTGAAATTTCATTAGAATGTGCATATGAGACCTCCTGTATCTTCCTGAAAGAGGAGTTTAGGGTATCACATGGCGAAAACTGAGACTGAAAAAAATATGACGAGATATAGATAATGGTAATGAGTCTCTGGACAACTCGCTGAACAACATGGATAAAGAAGCGATAATGCAAAGTGTACGAAAACACAGCTATTTCGGGGAAGCAAACTGCTGCTTGTGTAAAAACGGGTGGGAGGGGTGGTAGACTTTACAGCTCGGTAAGGAAGTGAGAGGAAAGAGCATGGTGGAATCCCTCTGGCTGAGAATGGGCCACTAGCCATTCAGACTTCACTGTACTACATGATTCCGCAGCAGGCGCAAACATATAAATTAGCGACTTTAAACTGGCAAAAGGAGGACTGGGAAGAAGTGGTCACCACTTTAATGAGCATGGAAAGACGATTATTCGCCTTCCATAGTAAAACATAAACTACAAATGGCAGGGCAATTCCATCAGGAAAGGTGGAGGTTTCTCCCAAAGTGGCGGAGCCGGCCGTGGAATATGAAGGGACAGAGGGAAGTTGCCACACCGGGAAAAGTCCCATGGTAACTGCAGGAATTCTTGGAAATTGGGTCATTGGGCCAGAGGCCCAATGTAAATCCGTGATTTACAGAGTAAATCCGTGAGAAATCCCCGAGCTGAAAGCTTATATTCAGAGAGTTCGCAGCTCCAGATATAGACACAACTCCTTTTCATTTAGCTTCGCCAATCGGTCAACCTACGGGTACCGTGGAGAAAATCGGTACAGCTGATAGTGATCAGATTGTCGAAAAACATGAAAGAAGAACCCATGACCGCTGTAAGAATAGGGAATATATTATTATATCCCTTATTATATCTAAAACAGCGCCGGTCCCGCTGTTGGGTCGACAGACCATTTGTAAATTAGGATCAATACCGCAATTAACAGTTGAAGGTATATACATGGCGCTTTCTTAAATTAAGGTCCCTGCAATGCTAAAATTAATGAACGGCTCGAAAAGATAAGAACAGAGCCCACATCATACTGATGGCAGATGGATAGCAATTACTATGCTTATCCAATTCAGATACTGTCTGACACATTAATAGGTATACCCTCGTACCAGGAACTCCAGAGGGACCTTGATCGCGTACAGGATATTCTCGACACTGATGTAGGTGTCCAATATTTTTACACCGAGTAGATGCGAGGCTTTTCGTGGGACAGAGTACCGTATACCGGGAAGCAAATCAGAGGCGGTGTATTGACAGCTTTAAAGCTCTGATCGTGTGGTTAGTCAGAGGCTTTTTTCCCAGGGCTGAAATGGCTAGCACAAGAGGGCATAGTTTTAAGCTGCTTGGAAGTAGGTTCAGAAGAGATGTCATGGGTAAGTCTTTTACGCAGGGAGTGGAGAGTTTGTGGAATGGTCTGCCGGCGGCGGTAGTGGAGGCGAAAACGATAGGGTCCTTTAAGAGACTCCTGGATGGATATATGGTGCTCAGAGAAATAGAGGGCTATGGGTAAGCCTAGGTAGTTCTAAGGTAAGAATATGTTCGGCACAGCTTTGTGGGCCTAAGGGCCTGTATTGTGCCGTAGTTGTTCTATGTTGCTATGCATCACTACTCAAACTTGTAGTCTGACATCTTCTGAGGCGCCGAAGTTGCCCTGCTCCAGTGAATTAATCCCATGGTCCCAGCACTGAGCAGGTAAATTTGTATATAATATTCTATGACATCATAACAAAAAAATCAGAATTTTTGTCTCCTTACATCCATCAGTGCGTGATGTAGGAAGTTCCTTATCAATCATATACTTTGGAGAAGACAAGGTGGAAGACAATCTTTCATATGTCTCTTTAAATGCTTGATACAGTGTCGTACCCAGACTCAGTAAAACGAATCTCTGCTAATGGAAAGAAAATCTCACTGACATTCTCATCTAGTAGATTGGTATTACTGATTGCCCAGTGAAGCTGCAACTTTGTAATCTCTCCATGGAAATCTGAAAAGATCCATCACTGCGGGCGGCTTTGGTACCGGCACCATAGTAATGTGAGGCAGAAGTAACTCCATGCACTTAAATGTTTGCTTTTTCAGTGTTGCAGGAGATGAATTATATTAACATGTTAGATATGACAATGAATCTCCACCAGATATAACAGAATGCACCATCAGTGATGTCCGAGTAGGGTCAATACCCCATTCTTGAGATGCTGCTTCATTTGTTTTTTTTTTCAGGAATGAATCATAAGCTGCAAGGTGAAAAAAGTCGTTAGACTGAAAGCGTCATGATAAAAGCGAAAGAAGAATTATTATGTGTAAGTTAAAGGCAAGCACAAAATCAATAATGTCAGAGCCAACTCATCAGTAGAGATTAACACTACGATGTATAACAAATACAGCTACCAAACGGATCAGAACCGATTCACTGAATTACTGTGGTTTGTTCTGATGCGATGCTCCCGCAGGGGAGGGGACCGCTGACGTCACATCCTCGGGGGATGGCAGTGTTCTGTTGCGGAATGTAAATGAAGGAGCTTCATGATCCAGCTGCACAGTCTGTCAACTGGGCAACAGGTGGCACTGGAGCGGAACATCAACACTTGTTTGTTCATTGGCTGGCAGTAACGTCATTTATTACAGTACTCTTTTTTTTCCGTGATGCAGAGTGCGTTCTTCCTATAAATTAACAGGATATCGTGATTCAAGTCATATGCTGATGTGAACTGCACAACATGAGATAGTTGAAACAATCGAAAATGCGCCGACCGGCGATGATGCAAATCACCGCAATCTATCCACCATACAAGCTGTTCAAGAAGAGTTGTATTCTTACCTATCTACATGGCCCGTGAGAAGACTTTTTTTTTGAACACGTGCGGGTGTCGCCTCGTGTCCCCAGAAATCAGCGATCATGTTTCGTTAGTAAGTAATGTATTTTTCATTGTTCGCGTCAGAGAATCAAAGTGTACTGAAGCACAAAAAGAGGCTACTCGGCCCGACTTGCCGGCCTGATCTTCTGTTGTCTTATCTGCCAGCTCCCGAAAAAATATTTATCTCATTTTTGACCTTATCCAAACTTACCTTATATGTAACAATAGATCCCTCATCTTTCTCTCCACAAGCAACACTTCCCACTCTCGCACCACTCTCTGAGTAAATAACTTCTATTAGATTACTCCCCGAAACATTTCAACTTTCACGCTAATCCTATGATCGCTCAAAGTAGATTCACACAACCTGAAGGGAAAAGGCTGGAGTGTATTTATACGAACTATAGCCCTAACGCATGCAAAGATTTCTCATTCCCTTCGGTATCCTTGCAAAGATTCTGAACTCTGTCAGGAATTTTGACATAATTCCCGTAACTAAGGTAGGTAGAAATATAAACAATACCACGAATTCGGCTTCAATTCTGATTTATGCAACTTCAACTCAATAACTCAACCCCAGTGCTGAAATTCCTGATCTGTGACGGCCGATGTGCAAAAAGCTCTCTGTGCCACACACTTTATCCATGCTGTCACTTTAAATGAATGATGGATCAGTATTTACAGCTTCTTTCCTTGTGTACGGAAAACCTCACAACCCACCATCCAGCTTGCAATTGTCAGCTCGTTTGTCCTCCTGAAGGGCAACACGTTATCTGGGCTTCCAGTAAATTGCACCTGCTGTTTTCCAGCCTGTTTCCAGCTGGTGAAGATCACACTGCAAAGTGCCTTTCCGTCTTGTGGACATATTTCAAAAACAAGTTGTACGATTCACCCGTCATCCTCCTTTTGTGACGACTTTTTCGTTTTTTTTTTCCTTTCCAGCTAATTTGTTAACAATTATTATTCTGTCCCGGGGAAAATGCGGTATTTCCAAATGCATATCTGCCTACATGACGATGATGGCGGAGTCAGATTTCTTGGTCATTCTCATCAATCACCTTCACCTGTGATCGATATGTTGCCATGTGTTGACAGAAGTTTAAAACAAAATACTGCAGAGTGAAGGCTGCCAGAATCCTGGCAGCAGTAATACTGGCGGGGCTTTGTTTGGAGAATATACCCTTTTTATTTTCATTTCAGCCTCAGCAAATAACTGGAAATATTTCATGGGGTATTCGCCCGAAGTTGTACGTCCTCAGCTCTCCAAACTTTGTCGAGCTCAGCAGATTCAAATCCTTTCAAAACCTGTTGTGAGCATTTGGGTTAGTATTTATATTTAATAGGATGACGGCCAGGCATATCTTGGTGACCAGCAAATCCCGGAGGGGCTTCCGAACCCGTAAGAGTAAGACTGAACGTGACACGGAAATGGAGAACAGAAGAAAAGGCATCATATTACAGTTCTGTGTATCGGGCAGCTTCATGCTATTTTGGCTGCCGTCGTCAGTGACCTATTTTATCGCCACTCCAACCATGTTTTCTGATCGCGACTATTACTCTGCCCGATATATTGCTGCTCAAACCGGGACTCTGCTCACGAACATGAGTTCCTGTACAGACACGTGTATTTATGCAGCGACCGAACCTAACTGCAGGGCAGAGTTGATGACGTTGACATTGTCTCTTTGGACGTTTCTGCGGGCATTGAGCAAGACAAATTCAAGATCATCTAATGCTCTCTCCCCCAATTAGAATTCAGTTCCAGCTCGCACACGTCTTACAACAGGCAACATTTTGTAAAAGATCTGCGTTTTTAGTTTGAAAATAAGATAGAAATTCTCAGTTAAAACATCCCGATGCTGGTAACTGAAACTGTCTCATTTGTATCTGATAAGAATTAGCTCAACGTAGAAATAAAATGAATGAGTGTGTGGAATGGGCCGGATGGAACACAATCAGGAATTAGGACAAGTGTAATTTCAATGCTAATGTAACGAAACTATCTGTACCCTGTATTGGATCACTGTAAAGCAGCAGAGAGCGATGGTTAATAACATTCCTTTTCCATATTTCCCGATCAGCCAAGCTGTATCATCTGAAACAGCGAAAAAGAAGGGCAAAAACTTTTCAAATAAAGCACAACCGCCTCCAAAATCCCCAGCAGGACTTGCGAATAGAAAATATTCTTTCGCAGCAATTAGTAGAAGAATACAAATTTATGAAATAAATTACCTGTGTTATTTCAGCTTACGTTGTGTTGTTGTATTTGCTTCGTGATCGGCAGTACCACTTAGCTGTCTCAAAACCTACTCAATTGACCACGCCATCCATTGCCTGTAGAAGACAATCTTCCATTCTCGATCCTCTACACATTATATTTGAGATTACCCACAATTTGCCAGTTTATGGAAATTAGCCCTTACAGAAGTCAGAGATTAACACCTAAATATTTGAGTACCTTCGGTGAAAACTAATAAATAAGCACACGATGCATTATTCCTCACATTGATTTTCTTAAGTCATGTACAGATGACGCACACTCACTTTTTTGATTAAATCTGAATGTGGTTCATATTTTAGGCAGGCGATACTATCACCAACTCTCCACAGTTCGCCCAGGAATCCCATCCATCCCTACATTGCAGGGTTTGTGTAAAAACAGATTTATTCAGGTTATTAACAAGGAAAACGAGAAGCTGTTTCTCAGCTGGTCTAAAGGCTACTGAAGCAAAGCAATCTCGCTTTTCTCTTCCAGAAGTTTAATTGACGTTCAAACCTGTCGAAGTGTCTGCCTGATTTATTCGCAGCTCATTGTCATGAAGGATTGAACCTGCCGGACCGGCGCCTTCCTGAGCCGCTCCCATTTGCCTGTGTTTAGACAACAATCATTCCAATGCTTTCATAACATGATCTTGTCCAAATGTCCACGAGACATTCCAATTATATCTGCCTCAACTATTTTTACTGTCATCTCGTTTCCTGTGCTAGCACAATGAAAATTGTGTTACTCAGGAACCGCTTTAAAACTTCCCTTCTCGCATAAACGTTTTGCCACGATTTCTAGAATCCACTCGGTTGGAAAAATGCTATCTACGCTTTATATCTTTATATATTCACATTTCAGCCGCTATCACAGAGCAAAAAAAGTTCCAGACAATTGTATTTCCCGCTTACCCCAAACTCCAAGTTCCAATTACATCATTGTGAATCTATTCCGCGTCGTTTCGATGCTTAAACGTCACGGGAGCAGTTCCCACAAGAATTCACTGTACTGCGCATGTTAGCGGACGGACTCTTTTTGGACATCCGCCGCAGGGGCAGGTGTTTATTTTTTCGGATGATGTTAATGATAAAATGAGCTTGCTGCTGTGCATCTGAATATTGAGAGAGAGCCGGTGAATTACCTTCCGGGACACGCTGCATCTTCGGATTATCTATCTCCCTGTTGTTCCTGATATGTACACATAACTGCGGTTATCAGCAGGTGGGGTCCGGCCAGCTATCGTCCAGTGACTTCACTTATGATCCCAACATAAGTCCCTGACGCTTCTGTTAATAATGTTAGTAAATAGATACACTGCACTGTCGCTCGAACTCTCGAATCTCTCTTTCCTGCGGGACCACACAGACCTAAACGACCATTGATATTATGGAGTTGTTCCGGGACAGTAGACAAACCAAGGATAATTGTATCCTTGTCCAGGATTGGATTATTTTAAATTAATCGTGTTAATTAGTTTTGGTAGTTCCGATGTTCTTCGTTGATTTAATGTACATGTTTAACAAAAGAATATTTTTCTATAAATAAACGGGTGGACCCAGACCTTGTAGAGTGTTGTCTATGTTCCAACGACCGTGAATAAACCACGAGGTGCAACTATGCAGGACCAATCAGCTTTGCCATGGGAGCCGACTTTCCCTGGGGTACGATTGGTTTTACAATTAGTTCGGTAGATTTTTGCGAACGACAAACTCTGGTCAGTCAGCTTGCTTACCACCTGGCCGGTGACACAATGAAATGAACGATCGGGTACAAGAGAAGAGCATTTCACCCATTGAGCTGGATCGACATAGAGTGATCTGTCACTCCAGGTGTGGAAAATGGAAGGTCTTTCACTCCGTGGATAGGGAGACAAGCGTGATGATAATTGAGAATTGATGAAGTACGATGTTCAGGTTCATCTTGCACAGGAAACATTGTGATGCGTGGAACAAGGGGTGCCTGTGGGTCACATTAATTTTTCCGTGTTCCTCGCTCTAGCGCTGGGGCAAGAGTTAGGTACTTTTGCGATATCTGTGCAGTGTATTTATTGAAGCTCACGTGGAACTGTGTGGAGTCAGCCATATGGTTTCAGGTCCGGCAGATCCCAGCCCTCCGTCGATAGTTGCTCATCTGTTTCAAAAATTGTCTCCTCACCACCCACCAACCACGGGTGTATCTACAGAAAATATCGCCTATGGCAAGCACTGAAATTGAGTCCCTCTCCAAACACATAACACCAATCTTTTAGTCAACTTTACCATAATATCAACTCACAAATACGTCAGGCTCGTTAATCTTATAATTAACAAATTATGGCACTACATGAACATTATAACTGCACCTTCCTTGCTTTCCCTGATGCAAAATGGTCAATGATGTGATCAAAGTCAGTTGTTGTTTTTTTTTCAGTTTGTTCTCTCTCTACACTCAGCAGAGCAAGATCACAGAGTCTGGAGATTCTCAAATAAGAAAGTATTAGTTTTAATATGCTGAATGATTTCTGACAGCTGGCGACAGAAACTGCGATGGTTAGCATTAACTCAATAACAATGCGAAGGTTGGCAAAGACGCGCTCATCTCCATAGTGAACAATAAATTCAGTAAGCTTTTAAGGTCTTGATGTCTTCATGTTGACCCGCCTTGATAGCAACATTCTGCAAACCAAAACTTCTTCAAATAGCTGCTGCCCATCAACATCTGAGCTGTACAATTCGCCCAACTTTAGCACTTCTTCTTTAGGTCATTACTCTCGGCGCTGGAACCCAGTCCCTTGACGTCGAGAAGGAACCCGAACTTAGCGTCAGTCTCGTGCAGCCGAGCGAATTCGTCCATTTCTCTGTGAATACGGTCGGGTGTTCCTTTCATGACTCTTTCCATTTCCTCTTAGCTGTTAACCCACTGTCCCTCGAGTTCTCATCAGCCATTCGTTTCTTCATCTCTGACATCTTTCAACTTCAATATTCCATTCTTCTAGTATCTCACTGACCAACACTTCTCTTTCATCATAAAAACGATACCGGAGGGCTTTCAAATCCAGGGAAGCATTATGGACGTTCAGTCTAGGATCTTGCAGCGTCTTTTGAATACGGTCAATCCGAATGAGTATTTTTTTCCAAAATCCTAGCAAATTCAGAAAATCGGAACTAAACATGCAGTTGTGCAGCTGACTTGCGTCACTTCCTGTTTCACTGGTCTCGTTTTCGTTGTTTATCATGTCCTGGAGAACTTGAAATATCTCCTCAACTTGTTGATGTGCTTCCCTTCTTCTGTACTTGCCACCCACTTGGTTTCGGACTCCATCTTAACAACCACAGGCACGGCGGTTTTGAGATTTTTTTTCCCCAGCCCTGTGTTAAATGTGAGAATAACACGTAGAGAGCTTCGATGATTCCAAGTTGTATCCTGCTTGGCTGCATGAACACCCCAAGTTGAGTGGTGATTGTTGCAATTCACAAACACTGCCAGATTGTTTTTCTCACTTATTCTTTGATGAACACCACTTCCGTGTCCAGCCATCACAGAAGCGTTGCCATAGCACTGTGACCGACAAACTTGTAGCTCCGTTTCGACTTTCTCTAACTTTTTCGAGATGTCTTTAACCAAGCTCTCAGCATCCTTTTGACTTATTTGGATAAAACCAAGGACGGACACGCTAAGACGGACTGTTTTCTTCTGAAAATGAATTCCACATCTCTCACCACTTCTGACACCTGCTCCTGGTGAGCCCGATCGGGAGTCGAGTGGAGTGAGAGCACAGTACTTGGCTTTATGAATGCTTCTCTGTAAACTCTGGCGAACAGTGGATGACATGATGAGGAGTAATTCGTTCTGGGCACCCTGTGAAAGATGGGACATGGATCCAGGATGACTTTCCAAATGAGTGAGGTGCTCCTTTATGACAGGGTCAAAGATGGCCAGTAGTTTCAGTAAGCCAAATAAACTTCCCACATTGGAGTCATCGTCTTGCTGAAGTGACTCCCTGCGCCCTCGCAAAGCCAGGTTCTGTGTCGCGACGAAGTATATGCAGTGAAGATTTCTCGTCAAGATATCATGCCACTTCTGCTTTTGAAATACTGTGTCAGTAACTCCTCTGTTTCCAGCTAAATTTCTCTCTATTTTTTTCCACTGTGTGAAGCATTCCCGACGATTCTTGGCATTTTCATGAACACTAGTCCTTTCAGGTTCCTTCCACTGGTTTAATCCACTTTCCTGCTCCATCGATGGACTGAACGGGAATAGAGAAGACAACAGATACAAAATGCAGACTTTTTGGAAGGAGTATAGTCCAGCCATGAGCGAGTTACATCCTCACCACGACCATTTCCCAATTTTCTTTTGAACCAAGTTTTGTTCATTGAGCGTTTATTTGTTGGTTGGAAAGTCCCTCACTGTTCTGGAAATATTTGGAACCAAGCTTTATTATTTCTGTTCTCAACGCAACAAGGTAAAATTGTTTTTTCTGTATCCTTGTCGAACTTCAGAAGTCCAATGTCGAGCCTTTCTATCACTTCTGATCCGAGGCTCTTTGACACCATCCAGTTCACTAGGTTCAGTGTTGTCAGATTCAATCTCGTCTGGTAAAACCTCGTCCATAAGCTCGACATCACCAACACCACCACCGTTAGTCTTCCCCCACTGTCATGTACACGTTCGCTGTGGCAGCCACACTCTTAATCTCGTCAGACTTGGATTAATCGGACCTGAATTCCTACTCGACTTGTGACACATTTGTACTTGATCCACCTTTGGATTCTAACAAACTTGTAGCAGGTGCAGGCGACTCCATGGAACGTGTTCCGGGATTTTCAAAGAAGGGCACGAAGAACTTGATCGACTTCTTGGTTTCCCCGGCCTCGAACTTTCGTCTCTTCCGTCCTTCAGTTCCAGATGTTTTGAAATAAGGCCACCCTAGTGCTTCTCACTCAGGATACTCAAAGACATCTGAAGAAAATTATTGTTTCACTATCCGAGGATGGCTTGTCTCACTGTAACAAAACTTCTCAGTGGGGCCCCCTTCAGGTGCAGCCCAAGGCACGTACCATACCTGCCATACCATAGATACGCCACTGGGTGTGCGCAGATTTGCGGGTACACTTGGATTTGGGTTGCAATCGGATTTGGGGATTTACATGGTTTTAGGGGTGTGTTCAGGAACATGGGGGTGCGCACCCATTTGGGATTAGATCCAGATATGTGTGTTTCCGCCGACCCGGAGTTGCAAACTAATTTTGGGGTGCCTGCGGATTTTTTAAAGCCGAGTCAACCATTTTGTGTAGAACTGTTTCCTGCTCTGAGACAATCTATTATGTATGTGTGAGTGTGAGCGTGTTTTGATTGCACACTGCTTTAGTGATTACGCCCTTTTAATGTCAGTAAATTTGGGGATGAACACTGACTTGGAGATGAGAAGAGATTTAGTGATGTGATCGCCAATATAGAGGTCCACACTAATTTGCAGATTCTTATTAATTTAGAGATGTGTATCCCAATATGGGGTTGTTTATCGGTTTCGGTTTGTCATAGACTTGTGGAGACTGCGGATTTGGTCATCTGAAAGTTGTTGCACTTATAGATACTGACGTAATCAACGCAATTTGTACTTTCACCAATATTCTTGTTACTCTATGGTAGAGGCAGGAACTTTGTGAAAAAATTATTCTTGCTCTGATGTTTTCCAATGTGCATGTGGAGGTGACAGCGTGATTGGAGTGCGCAATTATTTTGGCGAATATTCTGATTTGTGGGATGTGGCGGCAAATACGGGGTGTACTGAGTTTTAGGGATTCACATGGATTTCGGGATGGGCACCGTTTAGAAACAGGCGTCTTCGCACTGAGCTAGGGACTGAGCAGACTTAGTGGTGTGTCGTCAAATATATGGATTTGGAGATGTTAATTGATTTAGGGGTCGGTGCTGGGATTTTCAGTCCACGCGGTTTGGAGTTAAAACCAGATCTGGGCGCGTAGGCGGATTTGGAGTTGCAAACGATTGTTGGTGGGCGTGGGGATTTTTAATGTTGACACAGTCATTTTTCTGAACTGTTTGAAATGATTCCTTCTCTCAGATTTAATGATGTGTTCGCCAATATGGAGGTGCACACTGATACGTGGATGTTCATTGATATAACGTTGTGTCGGCCGACCTGGAATTTCGGATTTGAATGTTGAAACATTAATGGGGAGTTTGCATTAATGGTGGAGGGGGATTTCGGGGTTCTGACAGAGTTGCAGATACTGCAGATTTGGTTTCATGGCGTGTCTCAAGCATTTTTCATTTACTGATTCAGTACTTTCATAATCTGCGCACGTTGAACTTTCAACAACAGCACTCGAGGCACTAAACTGTTTCAGATTCTGGGGCACTCTGATGTGCTTATGTGGGTGTAAGCACGTTTGGGGTGCACAGGATTGATTTCGGGGTTAGCACAAAATGTAGTGCCTGCGGGTTTGTTTGTGACATCTCTCAAGTTTGTTCCATTATCTGTGAAATTTCAACAGTATTCTTGCTGTTTTCTGTCTGGGATAAACACTGTGCATATGGCGGCGCCGGCGGTTTTGCAGTGCACCTGGATTTGCGGATGGTCACCTATTTGGAATGTGCGCATATTTGCGGTTGCACACAGATTTGGGGGTGTCGGTAGATTTTGTGGTGCGACGGATTTGGTGGTGCACAAGGATTTGAGGATGTCCACTGTTCTAGGGCCGTGTTCCAGAACATGGGGGTGCGCACCCATTTGGGATTAGATCCAGATTTGTGTGTGTCGGCCGATCGGGAGTTGCAAACAAATTTTGGAGTGGTTGCGGATTTTGAAATGCCGAGACGACCATTTTCTGAACAGTAATGAACTGATTCCTGCTTTGAGATAATCCAATATACTTAGAGTGTGAGCGTGTTTGGGTGCACACTGCTTTGGAGATTGCGCCCTCTTCAGGCGAAGCAGTAAATATGAGGATGAACACTGACTTGGGAACAGGTTGTCTGATGTGTCCGCCAATATAGAGACTCACACTGATTTCGGGAAGCTCACTGATTTAGGAGTGTGTAGCCCGATGTTGGGTTGTTTACCGGCTTCGCGGTTTTCAGAGAGTTGTGGAGTCTACGGTTTTGGCTTTGTGTCGTATCTCCAAGTTGTTTAATTTATAGTTAACTGTCAAAATCAATACAACTTGAACTTGCAGCCATTTTCTTGTTATTCTCTGGAGGAGACAAGTATTTATAGATTTTTGAAATGATTTCTGCTCTAGGATCCTCTGGCATGTCGGAGTGTCAGCTGGTTTGGGGTGCGCACTGATTTAGAGATTGTGCAGATTTTTCGCTGTGTTTGGGGTTTAGGGGTTCACATGGATTTCGGGATTTCGGTGTTCTCCAATATGTGGCTGTGGACTGAATTAGGGATTGCACAAACATAGGGGTATGCGAGAAATATGGGAGTGCGCAAGTAGTTAGTGGGTGTGCATGGATGTGGGGATGTTGGCAGTTTTAGGGGCGTGCTCTGGAAAATGGCGTTACACACGATTTGCAGTTAAATCCATATGCGGATGAGTAGGCGGATCTGCAGTTTCAAACAATTTTCGGGGATGTGAGGAAATTGCCATCTTTTGGCGTGGAATAAATGCACGTTCAATCTTGATTTTTTTTCTTGCTGTATTATAAATGTGGATATATTTATTTTCAGAACTTTTTGAAAGGATTCTTGGACTAGCTTTATCGTGTGAATGAGGAAAGGTCAGCGCTTTTGGTGCTGCTTATGGATTTGACGGTGCGTGCGGATTTGAGGATATGTGCAGATATAGTGGCGTTTCGGCGTATATGAGTACACATGGCTTCGTGTAGGCCGTTGGATTTGGTGTTGTGACGAATCTCAAAACTGTTTCAATTATCGATACTTTAATAATAAGCGCACATTAAACTTTAAAATTTGTTCTTGCGATTTCTTTCGGACGGAGGCAGCTATTTTCTGAGCTATTTAAAATTATTCTTCTCTGGGATAACGAAATGTGTAAATGCGGGTGCCAGCTCATTTGCGGGTGCATAGCGATTTGCGGATGTTCGCAGATTCACGGAGCGTGACGGCGAATATGGAACTGCAGACGGAATTGGGGGTCCAGACAGATGTGAATGTGAGCTGTCAGCAGGTATGGGGATGTGCAGGGATTAAGGGTTCATATGGATTTAGCGATGTCCGCAGATTATGGAGTGTTACGGTGAATATTGGCGCCTCGGGTGCGCTCGGGTGTGAGAGTGTGTGCACAGATTTAGGGATTTATTTGGTGCATATCTATGCACACAGATTTGGGGTTGTGACGAATCTCAAAATTACCATTTAAAGATATTTTCATAATTGATGGGTTTAAACTGTAATTTGTTCTTGATATATCTCTAAGATGGAGACAGAAATTTCGTGAAATTGGTGAAATGACACATTCTCTGAGATAATGAAATACGCATATGTGGGTTTGTGCAGGTTTGGTGGTGTACGCGGAGTTTGAATGCACAAGTATTTAAGGATATTCCCTGATTTATCGGTGTGTTGTCGAATATGTGGCTGGCAGGAATATGCAGAGTTTTGGTGGTTTTAGAGGCGTGACGAATCTCAAAATTGTTTCACTTATAGATATATAATTGCACTTTAAACTGAACTATTGTCTTGATATTTCTTTAGCGAGGAGGCAGCTATTTTGTGAACTACTTGAGACTATTATTATTTTTCGCTCGCATAATGGAACGAGCATGTGGAGATCCCAGCGCCTTTGCCTGTGTATACAGTTTTGGGGATCTATGCAGAATGTCGTCAGGGACGATCCAGATATGGGTTTTCACACTGATTTGGGGGAAGGTCGCTGGAGTTGGAGATTTCAGTGCCTTTGCGTGTGTATATGGTTTTGGGGATCTATGCAGAATGTCGTCAGGGACGATCACAGATATGGGTTTTCATACTGATTTCGGGGGTCGATTGAGTTGGGGTCGAGCCGAGTCTGAAGATTGATTCTGAAAACCACTTTCTTCCCGGGCGTCTCAGGAAACAGCTCCTTCGCCATCACTGGCAGTCCAACCTCGCACGTCTGTCACATAGACACTCGGTCCCGCCGGTTAGTGTGATCCGGATGTCTCGCCCACCCAAGCCTCAGCATTGCTCTGAATGCTGTGTGTTTTGCTGCTTTGTTACAGCTCATCACTGGAAAGAACATATTGCAAACGGCTTACAATTCAAAAAAGGTTATTTATGAGCAGAAACTTTACCTAATTTGCACAGGTTGATGCACAAAACCTCCAAAACTCGAAGTCATCGATTTCCAGCAGACTCCACCACGTTGGGTCCATCGAATCACAGTCCCCTCCGGATCGAATACTACGACTTGTTCTCTCCAGTTTTCCCTTTCGTCCTCTCCCGGCGATTAAAGACGAAGTCTTCTCCCCGGAGATCAGCACAAAAAACACCTTCCCCCCAGCCTTCCTGATTGGATGGCCCACATTCCTGAGCACCCCTAATCTCTAACAATAACTCAAACAGTGAAACCTTTACCAGACCCTTATACTCTTCCCCACCAAAAGCAGTTCTGTCCATGACTGTGAAATAACGTATGATCGACTCATTAATAACACAGTGTATAAAGGAACTTCATGATGAAGTAACCTCCAATCAATTTTTAAATGGTAGTGTCATCTCTCATTCGGGGTATATTCGCAGGTCATTGCTCCCACTGTGCGACACTGGCCAGCACATGGGGGGAGGAGGTTCCAGACTGTTTGAGACCTCCTTACCCTATGATCTACTTCTTCAACATCAGCCTCTCCCTGACATCATTCCTGCCTACATGGGGAAGTCCTTTCTCGTGCCTTCCGTAATTTTCCGTAAATTTCTCGTGCCTTCCGACAACAGAGTGAAAAGTCCTCTTGTCACTTGGCTAAGCTCGGGTTTCATTATCACGACCTTTAGATCGCAGTCTCCTGACATTTCCCAGCCGCAAACCTGCCTCACCACTCCTAGTTCAACCCATTTCATTTGCATCAGTGTGGGGAGGCTTGGGAAGCTTTTTCTCAATGATTGTGGAGTTGCAAATGGTGACGCATACTACATCCCCATTTACTTATCGTCTGATCTATACCACATTCAGAGAAGATATTTCTTCATAACCTCTCCACTGCTTGTCCTTCTGTCCTCCCGCTTGCCGGGCTCTGGATCAACACGTACCTCTTGACCCAGGAGCATACGGTGGTTCCGACAGAACTTCTTGGCAGATCGATTGTCATCCTGTGGCTTCACCCGGAAAACTGTAACTTTAGACATCTGACTCTCCACTACGTTAAGCGTAGCCACCAAGCGGCCGGACAAATTATATTTGACAGGTAGCTCCAAATTCCTAATGAGAACTCTGTCTGGACACATCACTTTGGCGAACCTAACGAAATGGTTATATCTTATATCCTTACGTTTGTTTGGTTGTATGGACACCTGCTAGTTCATGCAACTTTTGCAATTCCCTCCTTATATCAGACACAGACACATATAAGTTTTCTGTGGAAAACCTTCCGCGACAAACCCAAACTAAAGGTCAGCTGGCAACCTTGCTTCACGCCAAAACACCCAATATGTTGACACCATTTTTCCGTCTAAACGATCTCCAACTTGTGGGCATGTAAGCTTGCGAAATGGCGCAAACAGAACATCCCAAATGTTCCATCACTCGATCCTGCACTTGCCTCGCCACTGATTTCACCGTGATGGTGAACTGGCACATTGCATTAACTCCAGGGGCAGGAACACTCTCCCACTCTCTGTCCATTACCAACCTTCATGCGCATGTCCGAACAAAGCCTCCGCATCAATGCTCCGGCTCCGCGGCCGGTACCAATGGAAAATTATGAGTAGACAATGCCACCAGTTGCATCCAATTTCTCCGACGTCAGGAATATGTCAATGGATTTTTATCCAACATCACCTCCTACGAGGTACTTAAATTACCCACTGGATCCCAAATCAATGTCAGAAACTCCAGTTATTTCGTGGGGCAATACCGCTTGGATAGACAGACTCTGGCTGGCAAAAACAATAGCTCGCAACCCTGTGCCTTGATCCTGATGTAGAATGCCACGTAAGCCCTCTTTGCTGGCGTCTGGCTGCAATATATAAGGCAATTGGGAGTCTGAGGAACAACTAATACAAGCGCTTCCGTCAGCAGCTCCTTCAGCAACTGAAACGCCTATTCAGGTATTGCATCCCATTTTCCTTCAAATCGTTCCAAAGCACTATGATAACCTCTACTTTCTTCTTCCGTCCTCCTCCTTTTCTTTCCCAAGGGAGGGTTACCACACAGAAGCTTATTCAAATGGTGACCCATTTTTGAATAGTCCTTCAGGAACACCGATTGTACCCACAGAATCCAGGGAAGGAGCGGAGGACGCTCACATTCTGAGGCCTTGGCCATGTGGCTACTGGCTCTATCTTTGAGGGATCGTGGCGATTTCATCCCGTGAGACTGTGTAACTAACACGGTTGACAGACATGTTGCAGTATTGATAATTGACCAGGGGAAGTTATAATCCTCCAGCTTTCAAGGGCCAAACACATTCATCAGGCTCGCTTCATGTTCCTCTAAGGTGGAGCCGAACACTATGAGATCGTCCAGGTACACCAATATCACCCGCAAGTATATATCCCCTACCGATTACCCATGACACGCTGGAGAGTAGCCGTGTGTTCGGATATGACCCGTGGCACTATTTCGAACTGTAAGACATATGAATGAAGAGTTTCGGTCCGAAACGTTGTCATTACCTCCTCCCATAGATGCTGTCTGGCCTGTTGAGTTCTGCATGTATTTTGTGGTTTTAGAAATATGAACGCCGTTTCTCCTGCTCGTCTCACTCATGGGGACCGCTCTTCAGATCCAGCGCACTGAACCACCTCACTCCACTCAGGTGCTCGGTCCTCAGAGACGTAGAATTGCCGGGGACTGTGGCTACGATAGTAGACACACATTTAACCCTTCCTGTGCGTCTTCCGCTCCACCACTCTGTCTTTACTGTAACTATATTAACAGTGTTGGAACTGGAAACACTGACGCTGTCAATACGATGACGTTCTGAAATGTTGCAATTTAAAGGTTTTTGTACGTTTATTATTCAGAATATTTATGGATTAGATTCATTAACACAATTAATTTCAGAATATTTCATTATATTATAAAGATTTGTAAAAGTTATCACCATAATTCCAGAATTATATTAACATGATATTATACAAAACCCAGCAGCACGACCCCAAATGCTATGATCGCGGTAGCAGTTCAGTTACTGCGCAGCCGCACACCCGCGCAACCAGAGGGAACAGTGCTGACACCAGCGAACACAGAGAGAACTTTAGTGATGTAGGGAAAAATGGGAACTGTCAAAGAATAGGAAATGGAGTATTAGTTAATCAACAGTGGAGGGGGAAATAGAAGAGGAATAACGGAGTTTACCTTTTGGGAAGCGGGGGGAAAGATTTCTGGATAAATATGGTAAACTATTTGAATCCTCACATTAGGCGAGTCTCTTTCACGCAGAACGCAGGTGTCGCTGGATTTGAGGTGCATACTAATTTGATTTGCGGACAGTGGGCAGATATTGGGGGTGTATGCATATTTTGTCATTTCGTGAAATGTTTTTGGGATAATGCAGTTTCCAAGTCGGTGTATCCACGGGTTTCAAGTTATACGGAGACATGAGGGTGGACACGGATTTGGTGGTGCGTACGGATCTCGGTGTTCTCACTGAATTGGCGTGTCTGCGGGTTCGAAGGTGTGGCGAATCTCAAAGTTATTCTATTTATAGATACAGTAACAAAACTGTCATTTGAACGTCGACATCTGACCTTGAATTTCATTTTTCCTCTTCTTTAGGCAGCCATTATGTCACAATTTGAAATGATTCTTCGTCGGAGATAATCGAATATGCATTTGGGTTTCTCAGTGGGATCACACACACACACACACACACACACACACACACACATACACACACACACACACACACACACACACACGGTTTGGGATGAACTTTTATTTGAGGATGGGCATATATTTTGAGTTGCACACGGATTTGGGAATGTGTACAGGTATAGGTGTCCGTTGTCGAAGATGGCGATGCACATGGATTTCGGTTTAATCACAGGGTTGCCTGTGTCAGAGGGTATCAATATGATCACGAATTTTTGGTTATGTACCGATTTTTTAATAACATTTTTATTGCATTTTTAAGTAGTTACAAAATGAAGTATGGAAAAACAACGTCCTTCCCCCCTCCCCTTATCCCCTCCCCCCTAACTGCCCTATAGAAAAAAAAGAAAGAAAGATTGCCTGGTTGTTGGAAGATCTCCACATGCTCCATGGAATTCGTAATAACTTTAATATGTATATTTATTTCTTTCCCCAAATAACCAATTGTTTCATCTTCAGAACATTTATAGATTCAATCCTGTCTTTTGTATATAAGGGCTCCAAATTTTCAAAAATGTTTCATATTTATCTCTTAAATTATACGTATTTTTTTCTAATGGAATACAACCATAAATTTCTTTCTTCCAAGAATCTATACTTAAATATGTATCCGATTTCCAAGTAACTGCAATAGCTTTTTTGGCTATCGCCAGTGCAATTTTTATAAATTCATTCTGGTGTTTATTTAGTTTGAGTTTTGGTTTTATCCCTTCAATATCACCTAATAAGAGTAATATTGGATTATGAGGAAATTGTGTTCCGGTAATTTGTTCCAGTAAAAGTCTTAAATTTGTCCAAAAAGGTTGAATTTTAGAACGAGACCATGTAGAATGTAAAAAAGTACCAGTTTGCTGGTTACATCGGAAACACTGATCCGATAAGTTTGGATTTAATTTATTTATTTTTTGTGATGTAATATATAATTGATGTAGGAAATTATACTGCACTAATCTTACCCGAACATTTATTGTATTTGTCATGCTATCAAGACATAGTCTTGACAATTTGTTTCTTCAATTTTAATATTCAAATCACTTTCCCATTTTTGTCTTGACTTATGAATTCCTTGTTTAATTGCCTGTTTTTGAATCAGGTTATACACACAAGATACAATTTTTTTAATATTTCCTTTTTGCATTAAAATTTCTATTTTATTAGGTTTCGGCAATAACATTGTTTGACCTAATTTTTCTCTTAAATAAGCCCTTAATTGAAAGTAACAATATAAAGTATTATTTGATACTCTATATGTATTATTTAATTGATCAAATTTCATTAATATACCTCCTTCAAATCAATTCGCTATATATCTAATCCCTTTTTGTATCCAATTATATAAAAGTTGATTGTCCATTGTCAAAGGAATAAGTCTATTTTGAATTAAAGATCTCTTTGCTAATAAAGATTATTTTTGTCTCATCATCAGCATTTATCTTATTCCATAAATCAATCAAATGTTTTAATATAGGAGACTCTTTCTTTTCCCGTATCCATTTAGATTCCCATTTGTATATACAATCTTCTGGTACGTTTTCTCCTATTTTATCTGATTCTACTCTAACCCATGCCGGTTTATCTTTCTCGAAAAAAGATGCAATAAATCTGTTGATTTGCTTTATAATAATTCTAAAAATTTGGAAGTTGTAATCCTCCTAGATCAAATTTCCATGTCAATTTTTCCAACGATATTCTTGACATCTTACCTTTCCAGAGAAATTTCCTCACATATTTGTTTAACTCTTGAAAAAACTTCTGGGGTAATTGTATTGGTAATGATTGAAATAAATATTGTAGTCTAGGGAATATATTCATTTTTATAGTATTTACTCTACCTACTAATGTTATTGGTAATGCCATCCATTTATCAAGATCTTCCTGAATTTTTTTCAAAAGTGGTAAATAATTTAATTTGTATAAGTTTTTTATGTCATTATCAACTCTTATACCTAAATATTTCATACCATTTGCTGGCCATCTAAATTGAGTTATTAATCGACATTGATTATAATCTCCTTTAGTAAGAGGTAAAATTTCACTTTTATCCCAATTTATTTTATAACCCGATATTTTCCCATATTCTTCTAATCTATAGGATAATTTGCGTAGTGAATGTAGTGGATCTGTAAATAAAGTAGAACATCATCAGCAAATAAGTTAATCTTGTATTCTTCCTGATTAACTCTGAAACCCTTAATATCTGGATCCATTCTAATTAATTCAGCTAGTGGTTCTATTGCCAACACAAACAAAGCTGGTGATAATGGGCAACCTTGCCTAGTTGATCTTGTTAACTGAAATGATGTTGAAATTTGACCATTTGTCACTACTTTAGCTTTGGGATTAGTATTTAAGGTTTTAATCCATTTTATAAATGATTTTCATAATCCATATTTTTCCAATACCTTAAATAAAAAATCCCATTCCAATCTATCAAATGCTTTTTCTGCATCTAAAGCAACTGCCACACTCATTTCCTCCCTCTTTTGCGCTAAATGGATTATACTAAATAAACGGGTTACATTATCTGCAGATTGTCTATTTTTGATAAAACCTGTTTGATCCATATGCACTAATTTTGGTAAGCATTTAGATAATCTATTAGATAAGATTTTTGCTATTATGTTATAATCGGTGTTTAATAAAAAAAAGGTCTATATGATGCTGGTTTTAAAAGGTCTATCTTTTTTTTGGCAATACTATTAAAGTAGCTGTTGAAAAAGATTCTGGAAGTTTATGCGTTTTTTCCGCTTGATATATTAACTCCATAAAAGGAGGAATTAATAAAACTTTAAACTTTTTATAAAATTCAGGTGGAAAACTATCTTCTCCTGGAGATTTATTACTTTGAAGTGATCCCAAAGCTTCCTCAACTTCCTTCAATGTAAAAGGCGTATTTAATCTCTTTTGTTCTTCTGTATTTAATTTTGGAAGAGTTATTTGTGATAAAAATTCTTCTATCTTAACATCATCATTCTTTGATTCTGATTTATACAACTCAGAATAAAAATTCTTAAAAGCCACATTAATTTCTAGAGGCTTATAAGTAATTTCATTCACTTTTGTTCGAATTGCATTTATTGCTTTGGAAATCTGATCTGTTTTTAACTGCCATGCAAGAACTTTATGTGATCTTTCACCTAGTTCAGAATATCACTGTTTAGTTCTCATAATTACTTTTTCTGTTCGATATGTCTGGAGTGTATTATATTTTAACTTCTTATTAATAAGTTTTCTTCTTTTTTCTTCTGTCATATTTCTTTGAGATTCTTTTTCTAATTTTATAATCTCTTTTTCCAATTGATCTATTTCTATCATATATTCCTACTTAATTTTAGAAGTATAACTTATTATCTGGCCTTTCAAATATGCTTTCATTGCTTCCCATAATATAAATTTATCACCAACTGAATGTAAATTTCTATCTAAAAAGAACTGAATATGCTTTTTCATAAAATCACAAAAATCTTGACGTTTTAATAGAATTGAATTAAATCTCCATCTATAAACTGATTCCTCGATCTATCATTGTCATTGTCATTATTAAAGGAGTGTGATCAGACAATATTCTTGCTTTATATTCCACATTTCTCACTCTATCGTGAGTATTTGTTGATAATAGTAAAAAATCTATCCTAGAGTATGTTTTATGTCTATTTGAATAGAATGAATAGTCCCTTTCTTTTGGATAGATTCTTCTACATATATCAATCAAATTTAAATCTTTCATCAATGATAGAGTTAATGTTGCTACTTTTGATATTGTAATAGCCTTTGTTGATCTATCTAAAACTGGATCTAAACAAAAACTAAAATCTCCACCTATTAATATTTCATCATGTGCGTTAGGCAAATTCAAAAAAACCTCCTGTATAAATTTTACATCATTTTCATTTGGTGCATAAATATTCATAAGAGTCCATAGTTCTGAAAAAATTTGACAATGTATAATTAAATATCTTCCTGCCGAATCAGTTAATACATTTTGTATTTTAATTGGTAAATGTTTATTAACCAAAATTGAAACTCCTCTCGCCTTTGAGTTAAATGAAGCTGCAATAACATTTCCAACACAGTCTGTTTTTAATTTCTGATGTTCTATATCCGTTAAATGAGCTTCATGTAAGAAAGCTATATCTATTTTCATTTTTTTAATATATGTTAAAATTCTTTTCTTTTTATTGGTCCATTAAGCCCATTAACATTAAAACTTAAAAAAAATTCAATAGATTAGTCATTATTTTTAATTATGTTACTCCAATCTATAATAATATCTACTCTTTCAACTTTCATTGTATCCTGGGAAATCTTTTTAGTAGTCTTCATGTTGCTATGTGTGTCCCCACCAATCATCCAGGCAAAAGAATAGAAGAAAAATACAAAGTAAAGAAAAAAACAAAATACCCCCCTACTAATGTTGTGAAAGAAAAAAAAACACAACATTACCCCCCTTATTGTACGGGTCATGGCAATCGCCATGATTACACACGTGAATCCCGTAGTAACCGATTCAAAGCTCCCCAGCCCCCCCCCCCCCCCGCAACATAAAAAGTATATATATAAAAAAACATACTATTCTCAGTTATTATTTCTAAAATTTTACTTTTTTCCCTTATATCATCCTTAAATGTCCATCAGTTCCATGCACTATCTCTGTCTTCATCTGTAACCATTACATTTAAAAGTCTCTACGTTTAATTAGCGAAGAGATGGGATTTTTTGTGCGAACACCTCCGCTTCACGATAATCAGAAAAAAAATCATTTTCCCTCCTCCAAAAAAATTATCAGTGTTGCTGGGTGACGCATTAAAAACATAACCTTTTTTCCATAAAACTTTTTTAGCTTGGTTGAATTCTTTCTTTCTCTTCAAAAGGTTATAACTTATATCAGGATAAAAAAGAACTGGTTTCTCTGCTATCATCAATGGACTTTTTCTTCTTTTAGCACCTTGGGCAGCTGCCTTCAAAATCTTTTCTTTATCCTGGTATCTTAAACATCTTATCAGAATTGATCGCGGATTTTGATCATCTTGAGATCTTGGTCTTAAGACTCTGTGCACCCTTTCAAACTCAATTAAAGTTTCTTCAGCCATCTCCAATTTTTAAGGTATCCATTTTTGATAAAAAAAATATTGGGTCTTCTCCTTCGGTACCTTCTTTAAGTCCAACAATTTTAATATTGTTGTGTCTACTAAAATTTTCGAGCTTATCAATTTTTTCCACGAGTTGTTTTCTTTCTGATGTCCAGGCATCATTATCATCTTCCATCTTCTTCATTCTTCCATCCATTTCTTCCACTTTGACTTCCAAATCTGTAATTTTCTTTTCCATTTTTACCTGTTTCTTTGTCATTTTATCAAACATAGCCTCCATTTTTGTTATTTTTTCTTTAATTTCTTTTAATGCATTTATTTTTTTCTAATTTATGCATTATTTGCCTCAAAGTCTGTTTTGTGTTTTCAGAGGAACTTTCATCTTCTTCTTCTGCTCCATCTTCGTCTGATTTTTTCCAGAGCGTCCGGCTCTCTCTGAGACTCACTTTCACTGTCGGTTTCAGGCGTTGCTGGGTTTTGTAGTTCTGGTTGCACTCGTTTGCGCATGCTCGTTCCTTTCCGCTTCTGCAGTTCTCGTTGATCTTTTCCTTTAGAAATGGCCGATGCTGCCGCGTTCTCCTTTTCTGTTTCACCATTGGTGTGTTGTACCTGAGTCCGCTGTTCTTCGGTCGAAGTAGGCATTGATTCTGTTCCAAGAGGGATCTTCGTGGAAGTAGTTTTCTTCATCCTCTGTTTATGAGGCATAGCTTAAAACAATCCAGAGTAGTTTATGAGTAACCTTAAAAAAGTATTGATTGACTTTTCTTCACTTAAACATTAATTTATTAACTTTTTTACGGGAGCTCTGAGTTCCAGCGTCTCGATCCTACGTCATCACGTGACGTCCCCCATGTACCGATTTTAAAGTCCAGTCAGCTGCCTTCTGAACTGTTTGAAACGCTTCCTGCTCTGGGAATATCTGGTGTGAATGTGAGAGGTGTCAGCACGTTTGGGGTGCACACTGAATTGGACATTGCACAGATTCCATGGTATCTTCTCGAATATGTAGATACAAATCGGTCTGGCGATTGAGCAGATTTAGGGATGTGTTCTCCAGTATCGGACGCGCACGGATTTGGGATTAACACTGTAAAATGTTTTTGAATCTGACAGAACCAAACATGCATATGCGGTTGTCAGCAGGTTGAGTGCACATGGAATTTGGGGTTGCGCACGCATTCTGGGTTACGTGCGGATTTTTAATGTCGAGGCCCATCTTCTTACCCTGTTCTGTTCCGGCAGGGCTTCACTGCTGGAGAAAGTGCGGAAAGGAAAGATGCTGCTTTCTTCCATTAGTGATCAGTCCATAATGCCAAGTGCTCCTGTTCTGTTGCGGCTGGACTTCGCCCTTAAACTGCTGGAGAAAGTGAGAAAAGGACAGATGCTTTTTTTCTCGCGGTAGGGTACAGTCTACAGTGCCAAGTGATCCTGTCATGTTTTGTCACCCTGCAAACTTATCCTTCAATCTCTTTGAATTACGGAGGTGAACATGTGTATAAATGTCTCTCTCCAGCTTACTTCATCATGATCATCATGATGAAGTACTTGCACTTTTTTTTAATGTTTCCTAATTATACATGCGATTTTTTTTTCTGGTTTATCGCCAAGCAGCAGTGAACCATCTGATTGGCCTTGCAGAGTTCTCTTTGGGAACTGGTGAACTTGATCAGCTCAGCATTTCTGATCGTGTGCTCACGATCACGCTTAATCAAAAAAGGCGGTCATATTCTGAACAGTTTGAAATGTTAACCTCATGATCAAGTGGATGTGTCAGCGGGTTTGGGTGCAAACTCAATTAGGAATTGCGCAGATTTAGGGCAGCATCGGCGAATATGGAGGTTCATGCTGCTTTGGTGTGCTCATGGATTTGCAGATGCGCACATATAGGGGAGCCTTATCAAATATGGGGGTGTACACTGATTTGGGAAATCCGCAGATTCAGGGGTTTGGAGGCAAACATGTGTCTGCAAACTGTATTATGGAGTGCACATGGATTTGGGGAGTCGTGCAGATTTAAAAGTGTTTACCTGAGCGTTGGGCACGGATTTGGTGATGTGCACAGATTGAGAAGAGTTTTGTCCAATTTGACGGTGCACACAAATTTGGGACATACATTGGAGTTCTGTCTGTCGTCCTATCTGCAGTTGAAATCGCATTTTGGTGTGCGTGGGAATTTTAAATGTCGAAACAGACATTTTCCGAACTGTTTGAATTCATTCCTTCTCTGGAATAATCTATTTTGTATGTGGGATGTCTTTGGGTGAGGTGCACAGACTTGGGGATGCGTTTTGGGTGTGTTGGCGGATCAGGATTTGCAGACGAATAAAGTTTGGTTTTGATGTGGATTTTTAATGACAAGGCTCCAATTTTGTGAACTGGTTGAAATGGACTTTGCTTTGGGATAATATAATATATGTGGTGTGTCCGCGTGTTTGGAGAGCTCACTGAAATGCTGACATGCGCAGATTTCGGGGTGTGTTTTCAAAGATGCGCGTGCACATGTATTTTGAATACATATAGATTTGGCTGTGTTTGCCGGAGCAAGGATTGCGCACGAATCCTTGGGGAGGTCATGAAACCGGGGATGCGCACGGATTTAGGTGAGTTCTCGAAAATGGGATTGCACACGCATTTGCACACGTGCGCTGATTCAGGGTGTGTACTCCAATATGGGGCTGTGGGTCTATTTGGGGATTGAGCAGATATAGAGGTGTGTCGACGAATATGGGAGTGGCAAAGTTATTGTGGGTGTACATGACGGTTCAGATGGATCTGGCTGTGTCGGAACTTGGGATGCGTGCGGATAATTTAACGCTCAGGTCGCCAGTTTGTGTTTGGAGTGAATCTTCGTCTGGATAATTTAACGTGCATATGGGAATATGCGCAGATCTGGGGGTGCAAGTGGATTTCAGTGATGTGCGCATTTTTAAGTGGGAATTTTAAATATGGGAGTGCTCACGAATTTGGGTGACAGCCAGATCTGTGTATGTAGGGCGATTTGCAAACGAATTTTAGGGGGCGTGAGAACTTTTATTGTCGGGACAACCATTTTCTGCTATGAACCATATCTCTGTAATAGGTGTCTCACTACTTTACGTATTAATCCAGGTTCGAAGTATGTCTGTCTTAAGTGTTACACACCATTTGTGACATAAACTGACCCCGGCCTCGGAGCCACCTGGATAATTAACTGTGTCCAGTCTGATCTTCAGTTTGGCGTTCCTTGACCTCGTCTCTGCCTTTCATTCAATGCTACTTGCTCACCTGTGGTTCTAGTTCCTACTCCGTCGCCCACCCCACAACAGCAGGCATGCGCATACCAGATGTTAATGCCGGGGTAGCTGCATTAAACTCCCCAGTTAGAATATTAAATCTTTTTCAGTACACATGTAAAACCCGTGCTCCTTACACCAGTCATATCAAATGCTGGAAGAAAGTCCAATAATGTGTGTATACGATGACCTCCAGCACAAATCGTTAGCCATACATTTACCTGGACTTACTTAGCACCTCTTCCCTCGTCAGATCACTAATTCGGAGTTGCTAGCTCTTCAGCCATGAACCTTCGAAACCACTAAATTAACTTATTTGGAAATGTTGGGGATCACTAGGCTTGCATAGCACGACTCTCCTGTTCCTCCACACTGTGATCAAATCTACCATATGTACTCTGTTATCCAGTTTAAAATTTTATTGTGTATGAACTACTTATTGTGTTACGTATTCAGGCAACAATAAATATATGAGTTCGGCAAGGGTTTCTTATAACAAACAACGTTTATTAAACACAGAAAACAAACCCCCCAAAAGTAAACAAACACTACCGTAACCGGAAACAGCTGCTGAGCGGCTGTTCAAACAGTTCGTAAAGTGATATTCCAAAACAGTTCTTAAAGTGATATTGCCAAAAGTTCGATATGCTCACAGTCCATTTAAAAGGAGAGACTTTACAGGACAATTTAAGTTCTCTTTCACGTCGCTTGCTTCGATCCCCGACGTCGAACTTCCCACGAAGAATTTTCGAAACAGAACGGCTTAAAGGCACTGACCTTTCCTTCTCCACTACCTTCAATCCTTTCTAGGTAAACCTAGGGATTAACACGAAGATAGTCAACGAAATCCTTCCAAATAAGGATCAAACAAAGGTCGCCCCCGTTTCACCGTAGAAAGCGATTTTCCTCGATCTTTAACTTCCAACCTTGAATCTTCACTCTCCTTTAATTCTCAAACTAACAGAATCATAAAGAACCTGTTGGCATTAACCTTTTAAACTTTAGGCATTAAATAAAAACTTCATCCTTCAACTAAACTGCGTCATCACTTCAAACACGCAGTGGCATGAAGTCAACTTGGCAAATCCAGCCACGAACTGCCCCTCCTCACAGGGTGGGGTCTACCTTTTATAACCTGTAAAAAAAGCCCGTCACATGATCTCTACTGGCGGGAAAATGACATCATTCCACCTTCACAAGACCATCACCTCAAGTCCAGTACAGCTTCAACCCCAGTCACATGACAAGGGCACCACTGTCATGTGTCAAGAGTACGTAACACCTCCCTCCAAAAAAAACATTTTTGGTCTGACAAGAACAAAAATTTTTAACAATTGCTTACAAGAAAAACAAAGGTATAAATTTTATAACATACACAATACACAACACCATCATATAACAGCTTATAAGTCACAATACAGTAGAACTGTTACAATTGAAAAAAAAAACACTCCATAAAAAAATTACAGTGTACATTCAACATCGAGATAGACAATCAGCAACCACATTATCTTTACCTTTAATATGAGTCATCACAATATTGTACTCTTGTAACATCAAACTCCAATTTAATAACCTTCTGTTTTTGTTTTTCATCTTACTCAGAAAAACTAACGGATTATGATCAGTGTAAACAATAAGTGGTTTCTGAGTTGTACTAACATATACCTCAAAATATTCCAAAGCTAAAACAAGAGATAACAATTCTTTCTCTATTGTTGAATAATTTCTTTGATGCTTATTAAATTTCTTAGAAAAGTAAGCTACTGGATGATCAACCTCATCACCCTCATTCCTTTGCGTTAATACTGCTCCTGCAGCCTCATCACTAGCATCCACAGCCAATGAAAAAGGTTTTCCAAAGTCAGGTGCCTTAAGCACAGGTTGTTGACATATCATTGTTTTCAATTTTTCAAATGCTTCTTGACAAGGCACCGTCCATACAAACTTCTCATTTTTCCGCAGAAGGTTAGTTAATGGAAGGGCAACATTAGCAAAATTCTTACAAAATTTTCGATAATATCCTACCATTCCCAAAAACCTTCTGAGAGTTTTTTTTCCCCGTTGGAGTGGGAATCTCTAAAATTGCCTGAACTTTTGCCTGAACAGGAGCTACCTTACCTTGACCCACAACATAACCAAGGTAAGTCACAGTGGCATGTCCAAATTCACTCTTAGCTAAATTAATAGTTAAGTTAGCTTTTGAAAGCCTTTCAAACAATTTCTCCATCGCAATAATGTGTGCTTCCCAAGTATCATTTCCTGTCACTAAATCATCAATATAAGCATCAGTATCTTTCAATCCCTGAATCACAGAGTTAATCATCCTCTGGAAAGTACCTGGGGCATTCTTCACCCCAAATGGAAGAACATTATACTCATATAACCCAGATGGAGTTACAAATGCAGAAATCTCTCTACCTCTGTCCGTTAATGGAACACACCAATACCCTTTCAATAAATCAATCTTTGTAAGGAACTTTGCCTTTCCAACTTTATCTACACAATCATCTACTCTAGGAATTGGATATGCATCTGTTTTCGTTACAGCATTCACCTTCCTATAATCCGTACAAAACCTAATACTACCATCTGGCTTTGGCACCATAACACATGGCGAACTCCAATTCGAGTTAGAATGTCTAATGATATTATTCTCTAACATATATTCAATTTCTTTCTCAGCAAGTTCACATTTTTCCATGTTCATCGTATATGGATCTGGAAACAACTCCCTATATTTAAAATTCAACTCCTTCATCTGTTGTCTCTGCTCTAACTGTAAATGTGCTAATTTTTCATCAATATTTTCCAGAATGGTTGAATTTGGTAACCTAACAGAAACAATGTTGGATTTAGAATGAAAGTCAGATGAATCATCTATCAGGTTCCTAGTTAAATCAAACTCATTCTCACTAGCCACAACAGTCACAGTATCAGATTGTTTCTCAAAATATGGTTTCAACATATTTATATGGCAAAGTTGTGTTGACCTTCTACGATCTGGAGTTTTTACCACGTAATCCACATCATTAATTTTAGACACAATTTCATAAGGACCATGAAATCTAGCTTGTAAAGGATTTGTCTGCATTGGGAAAAGAACCAACACCTTATCTCCAGGCTTAAACATCCTCATCCTAGCATTTTTATCAATTTCACTATCTAGTAAAACCTGCTCTTTTAATTTTATAATCTCAGAGTCTCTATTCTGCTCTGCTATCATCTCCTTCCTAGACAAAGATAAATCTTTATAGTCAGACTTACTCCCAGAATCTTGTTCAAACAACGAAGATAAGAAAGTCTCTGACACATCCTCAAAACTCGAATCCTGAGTTGAACAGTCCTGAATAACAACCTCATTCTGCGCATCAATCTTTTTAGCCATAGCTCTAGTCACAACACAGGAAGAATCTGTGTTAGAATTCTACTCTGGTTCCTCTGACTCCATTGTCAAATGCACTTCAGGAAAAACTTGTCCACCTGCCAAGTCATTACCTAACAATAAAGAAATACCCTTCACAGGTAAGCTATGCTGTAATCCTACTTTAACAAATCCAGTAACTAACCCCGACTTTAAATTTACTTTATGTAAATGTACAGGCATAAAATCACTTCCAACACCTCTTATGTAATTTACCTCACCAGTATCAGACTCTTCATTAAAGCTCAACACACTGTCTAACATCAATGACTGAGAAGCACCAGTATCCCTAAGGATTTTTATTGGCACTAGAGTAGATCCTTCCTTCAAGGATACAAACCCTTCAGTTACAAAATGATCATATCCCTTTCTAACTTGGTCAGACTCTAACAAAGCCTCATTTGTTTTTATCAAACCCTGTAACTTTACAGGTTCTTCAGTATGTTGCACACAAGCATCTGGAACTGCTTCCTTCTCTTTCTTTTTCAATTTGAAACAGTTAGCTATTACATGGCCAGGCTTCTTACAATAGTTACAAGTAAGACCAAACTGTCTTTCCTTCACAGGCTTTCCTTTCTCATCAACTTTCTCATTAACCTCCGATTTAATTTCAAATTTATCTGGAGTCTCCATGTTATTTGTCCTCTTAAAAATTCTGCCTTGAGGAAATTTGTTCTTATGGATTAAAACATACTCATCAGCTAATCTAGCACAGTCCTGCAATTTATCAGTATCCTTCTCATTTAAGTAGGTCCTTACTTCAACAGGAATGCTTCTTTTAAATTCCTCCATTAAAATCAGCTCTCTCAATGTATCATAGTCCCCATTTACATTTTTAGAAGAAACCCATCTCTCAAAACACATAGCTTTATCATAGGCAAATTCCACATAAGTTTTTTCCACAGACTTTTTCAAACTTCTGAATCTTTCCCTATATGCTTCTGGGACTAACTCATATGCGTTTAAAATATGACTCTTTACAATATCATAATCAAGAGCTTGTGCAGCTGTTAAAGCTGTGTAAACTTGTTGTGCTTTGCCTTTAATTACACTCTGTAACAACAATGACCATTTATCTTTCGGCCACTCTGACATCCGAGCAATAGTTTCAAAATGTTGAAAATACCTTTCCACTTCTGTTTCACTAAATGGAGGGACCAATTTAATTTCTTGACTAGCAACAAACGTTTTTTTAGAACCAGAAGACTGATTTCCAGTCCTTAATTCCTCCATTGCATATGCAAATTCTCTCTTCTTTTGTTCTGCTTCCAATTTACACCTCTCCAAATCAGCTTTACTTTGTTCCAATTTCATTTGTTCGATTTGCAACTGCATCTCCAGATTACTTATTTGGAACGACTCTAAAATCGATTCATCAAAAACACCCGAATCCACATAGTGTGACGCGATTTTCCTCTGTATTACAGCCTTAGAAGTAGTCTGCAAAATACCTTTAAGTTGCAATCTACTAGCTATCTCAAACACCTCAGTTTTTTTCGCCTTCGCCAACACCTCTGCAGCTGGCGAAGCCAGAAACTCATCAATATTCATTGCTGCCGAATAACACAACAAGCCAAACAAAAAAACCGAGTAATCCCCGTTTCCAAAACACCGATTTAAAAGTTAGCAAGCATTTAAACTAAAAAAAATTCAATCCCGACGCAGCCCCCATATTTAATGTTACGTATTCAGGCAACAATAAATATATGAGTTCGGCAAGGGTTTCTTATAACAAACAACACGTTTATTAAACACAGAAAACAAACCCCCCAAAAGTAAACAAACACTACCGTAACCGGAAACAGCTGCTGAGCGGCTGTTCAAACAGTTCGTAAAGTGATATTCCAAAACAGTTCTTAAAGTGATATTGCCAAAAGTTCGATATGCTCACAGTCCATTTAAAAGGAGAGACTTTACAGGACAATTTAAGTTCTCTTTCACGTCGCTTGCTTCGATCCCCGACGTCGAACTTCCCACGAAGAATTTTCGAAACAGAACGGCTTAAAGGCACTGACCTTTCCTTCTCCACTACCTTCAATCCTTTCTAGGTAAACCTAGGGATTAACACGAAGATAGTCAACGAAATCCTTCCAAATAAGGATCAAACAAAGGTCGCCCCCGTTTCACCGTAGAAAGCGATTCTCCTCGATCTTTAACTTCCAACCTTGAATCTTCACTCTCCTTTAATTCTCAAACTAACAGAATCATAAAGAACCTGTTGGCATTAACCTTTTAAACTTTAGGCATTAAATAAAAACTTCATCCTTCAACTAAACTGCGTCATCACTTCAAACACGCAGTGGCATGAAGTCAACTTGGCAAATCCAGCCACGAACTGCCCCTCCTCACAGGGTGGGGTCTACCTTTTATAACCTGTAAAAAAAGCCCGTCACATGATCTCTACTGGCGGGAAAATGACATCATTCCACCTTCACAAGACCATCACCTCAAGTCCAGTACAGCTTCAACCCCAGTCACATGACAAGGGCACCACTGTCATGTGTCAAGAGTACGTAACAATTGTGATGAAATTCTACGTTGTCCACAATACCACATAGTTGTCATTGATTCATTTAGAGATGAAGCGAAGAATAATGAACCATGGAGCACAATAACCTCAATTTTACACCAGCCTAATCGCTAAGTTGTTTTCTGTTTTTTTTTTTCAGTTTACCTTGTGAGAATACCCACAAATATCACGCAGGGGATGTACAAATTCCTTCCGGAAAAAAAAAAACACAGGAGTGAACTCCGATTTCCATCGCCCCGAGCTGGAATCGTCTGATTCTAACCGGGATGCTACGTGGATCCCCAAACTGCAAGTTACCAACCCACATATCCACTTCTTCTCTCAAGTCATTTACAAATATCAGAGAAAGCAGGGTTACAGAACAGATCTTTTGGAAACGCCCCATCTACTGCCAGCCCCCATACTCACCATGCCTCCCGACGTCCTGGATCGAGCTATTGTGGGGACTCTTGTCAAACGCCTCTCTCAATTCCATATACAGATCATCTATCTCATTAATTTGTTTTGTCACTCTCTCAGAAAGTCAGTCAGGTGCGTAAGTTATGACCTTCCCCTCACAAAGCCAGTTGATTGCCTGTGATTCTGCTTCTACAATTATTTGTCAAACCTGTCGTGAAGAATCCCCTTCAAACGTTTAGCCTCCATTGATGGCAGTAGTCACTGTTTTACAATTCCCAGGATTATCCTCACTACTTATTACCCGTCTTAACCAAGCTTATATTAAGAGTTTCTACTTCGGTATTACCCGCTCACGATTTAAAATAATAAACATCATGGACCAACCACTGAAGGACTCAGATTAATTTCTCAATTTACCTTTCTCTGGAGAATGTAAAATCTCAATACAAACTGCCGTAATTCCCAACTTATTTCTAATTGTATAAATAATTTATCACTGATCGTGTCTGTTTAGAGAAACCCTCCAATTTCCCAGTTGCGCCAATTCAAAATTAGCAGAACCTTTTTTTCCATTAATTATCAAGTTTCTGTTTCTATCACACTGTCCTTTTCAAACATATTTTCCATGTTCTTTTTCCAAGGTCAGTTCTGCGTTGCTATAGTCGAATATCTCGCTGACACTGACTAAGAGTAGACCAGTCAGAAGCAGGAGACCATCTGCAGACTCTAGAATTCCAAAGTGCTGGAGGATCTCTGCAGGCCAGGCATCATCTGTGGACAAGTGTAAACTGTGGACGTTTAGGGCAGAGACCTTTCATCAGAATTGGATTTACTTTTCTCTCTCTACAAGTCTGCTGCCTGGGCTGAAGACTTTCACCAGCACTTTGTGCAGGATTAGTTCATATCAGTTCGCATTTCGCTCTGCTGTGTCTTTTGTCCTTGGGTTCACAGCATCGGCTCGTCCACCTAACACCGCTCCTCCACGTAACACCGCTCCTCCACATTCCCTTTGAAATCTAACATTCTGTTCCTGGAAATTAGTTCAAATCGGAAAACAGAAGGGTAAAATACAGGTAAGGGAGAGGAGAAAATTAGTGTGAAGTAAAGGACGGGTAATGATGGGAGCAGGAGTGGTTAATACCGACGGAAGTATACTCCATATCAAGCTGTTTTGTCAGAATCGGGAAGAAGGGTTGACTGGTTCGCTTCAAGGCACACCTTAAGCGGTACGAGGGTGAAATGAAAAGGGGATTTTTACTGGGATGCTGAGTCCAGTGGTGCCGTTGCGATCGACTGTACATATTTGTTGTATAACTGTAAGGCAACACACACAAAATGCTGGAGCAATTGAGCAGATGGATGGCAACTTTGGAAAAGAGTAAACATTCAACTATGCGGGCCGACAAACTTCATGATTTTGTATGTGTTGTTCTGTATTTCGATCATTGACAGATTTTCTCCTGCTTTGTTTGAAACTCTGTTCATCACATTGTTTCCGTTTATTTACAAGTGGGAGTACAGAATAGGAGCGTGAAGACAGCTGAATTGTAAAACTGCATAGCATTTATTTCTATGTTTTAATGAGTTTCAAAATCCGATTAACTGGGTATTTCACCACATTCTTGAGATCCTTACGGAATTTGCTCTGGGTCAGGACGTAAATACACGTGTTGGTGCAGGAACTTAGAATCTGCAGCATTCCTGATGTCTCTTCTATAATGTAAACGGGATTCATGACAGAATAATAAACAAAACTCATTGAAATCCGTTGATAGATACAGTATACCAAACGTGTTCCCCACAACAATATGAAACTACCCGTTATGCTGAAGAGCAAAATGATGGATTTGCGTCGGCTCTCCATCTCCCGGTCCTTGTCATTCTCTCTACTCTTTTGTGCCCGGAGCCTCCTGCGGGCTTGACTGACCACCAGAATCCGCCTGACAGTCAGAATATTGAAAAACAAAATCAGAAAGAATGGGACAGAAGGGGTTAAAATGCGGTGAAACATCTCAAATGCCACCCATGAGGGAGAGTTTCTGTAGCTCGGTGTAAGAACACAATACCAGGGGATACCATCAATTATTATCATAGGCTCGTATACGAAGCCCCAGGGAACACTCTCCAAACACGCCAGAACACTCACTGTCCCGATAACCACAGCCGCCGTTCTCTCGGTGCAATATTTTGTTTTCAGCTTCTCACAGCAAATAGCCACAAATCGATCGACGGTGAAAGAGACAGTCAGCCAGACCGAAGCATTAGTGCTCGCATGAATCAGCCACCTAGCGATACTGCACACAGGAGTGATGAACAGGAATGATCGGCGAAAGTAAAGCCAAGCAGTCCACATCAGGAGCGGAAGCGAGATAACGACCAGGAGATCGGCCGCTGCCATTCCCACCAGGTGGAGTGTTACACATTTGGAGAGACCGCACTTATCCCGGGACAGGATCACAATCGCCATCAAGTTCGCTGAAGAGAGAGCGGAAATAGGAAATTGAGAAAATACTGAGTAAAACCCATTGCCGCAGTTTTCGAGGATCATGTAATATTCCCATTTTATTGTTGCATTCAACGGCAGAAGGGTGAAGAGAGGGTCAAGAGCTGGCTGAGTTTACACAATAAAATAAAGTCAAATAATGTAAATTCGGATTCCTTTCTGATGACCAAAAATATGAAGAGGCATCAGACAGATGAAACTAGGTACCCACAGAGTCAGTACAGTGTGGAACATTTTTATCGGCTTCATCCGCGTCTGATATCAATGAAATAAATCAATTCGGACGCCGATGGCGGGATTTTTTCATTAAACAATCATCAACTTCCCTGTGACTCCCTGTCAGCGACAGAACAGCCGAAGGGCACAACAGAAACAGGAATTCCCGGAACCACTCATCCAGACAGAAATAGAATATGTGGGAAAGCAGTGAAAGTGTATTTTCTGAGCTGTTTTCAGAGAGCTCCCATGACACAACTTTCTCTTACTCTTACTATACAAGCTGCCTGAGGCTTTGTGTTTCCAGCATTTCCCGTGTTTGTTTCCTATTCCAGCATTTACCACCGCGCCGACTTTACATCAGAACATTGACTGAGGTAGCAGTCACAGCCTAGTCTGATACAGCCTCTCAGATATACTTGACGCTCCCGACTGAATCCATGACAGGGAAGCCGGGAGAATAATCCAACGTCCAGTAGCAGGCACGGTGACACAGTCAGATGTCTGTAGCGGTGTCAGATGTGGATACATTATAATACGTTTTACACTATTTATAGTTATATGGACAGTATAATGCATTTCACAGTGTTGGTAGTTATGAATCTACACGTCGGATTTGTTAATTGATCTGCAACGACGTCATTGTGTTGTCCAGAAACTGCTTCACTTTCTGTCATACAGCTCACTTTTACTGAAAACCCTCAATCTTTCTGCTGCAACAGGGAGCTCCTCAAATTTGCTGAATCGTTACCGCTAATCGATTGTTTGATCATGACACGTACCTCACACAACCGCTCATATACCAAAGCAGACAATCAATTAGCATCATCTCCGCGGCAGTATAAACACAGTATTTGCAAATGCAGTGCAGCTGCTTCGAGACCAGAAGCACAGAGACCCGAGCATCACATTATTGAACAGAAACCGCTGGAAGATATCTGCCTGTCCCACTGAGGTCTTCCGATGCTGGCGGATTCGCTGAATTCTTACAGCCGTTTGTTTTTAGATCCAGATATCAGAATCCACAATCGCTGTCTTTGCTTCCATTCCTAGATTGCCGAATGCTAGCACTGGACATGAGGTTGTGGAAACCAGTGACAGAAACAATCACTACATTGGCATTAACTTCAATTCCCACCAACGGCAGCCGATACCGCAGCTTACCGAGAATTCCAAAGGCTGAAATAAAAGGATAGTAAACTTCTCCTATCCTCAAAAGGACTGGATAACCCATGTCCGTGATAAACTGCCAAGTGTGTTGCTCCTGAATTCACAGCTCCCTCGGAAACTCTGAGCTGATGTATTCAAAGCGGCCCGGATTTATAAAAATGATCAGTCTCCAGAGACACTGTTATGCCGCTGACTGACTACAGTCACTTGAACAATCATGGTGATTCAACACCATTCATTGTCTCTGGTGTAAAGATTGGGCCGACAGAAGTCAAGCACTTCTAAATTCCTAGGCATTACCTCCGCGGTTCCTCACCTAGTGAGAAGAATGCCGGAGCTCCATTGATAAACACCCGAAGCAGCCACATTTACAGATTTCATTTTTTTTTTCTCCGCTAATTAACCACTTGTGAACACAGTTCAACGACACGTCCGAACCCAAACTTCTCTCCCTGTGGTTTTTCGTTTTCAACATCATCCTGGACGCACGCACACACACGCGGAATGACCGTGTTCGGATGACCGCGATGCTGATGTACGAAAGATGACAAAATTTGCAGATGCTGGAAATCCTCAGGGGAAGGCAACGCACACAAAGTGCTGGGAAAAAAATCTAGAGATGTTGCTGATGTAATTGGATCATAAGGGCATCTCATACCAGCCAGAACTCAAAGGAAGAAATGCTTCGATCTGCAAAGGGAATATTCAATAATAAATATTAAACATAGGTCTCTAAATTGGGAAATGAATCGAAGTAGGATGGATGAAAGTGAATGAATGAAAGACAATCATCATATGCTATATTATAACTGTGTGAAAAAGACCGACAGATTGACAGTGGCACACGCTGCAACGGCCGCTTCACACAACCGTCTGGCATATACCTCTCCCTCACTGACCGACTTTCCTTCTCCTACCAACAGGGAAAATTTCAATCAACTCCGATTTTCCCGCCTGTGGAGGCACCGGAGCAGTCTCTCCTCTCTGACACGCAAGGTGTGTTACAAAGCACAGAGATACCGACAGCTCATTAGTTCCACAGTTTCAGACAGCAGAGAAATTCAGATTCAGTCCCAGACTGAACTCAAGCCAGCTTCTTTCACGGGTGAAGTTGAGCGCGGAATGTCGAGCTGTTTGGATCTGTCTTCAGCAGAAAAGCTGCTCGCTGCTCTGAGAAATGTCTGCATCTCGGAATCGGCCCTACCGACAGGCAGCAGCTTGCTCACAGACAGCGTTCTGTGAGTCTCACGAACAGCGAAACTGACCCTCCCTCATATCTACTGAATGTCCCACGCTGCCGTTTGGAATTAATAAACGCTTGAAAATATATCCACACGGAGATCAAACATTCCTGGTGAATTAATGTGATAACAGTTCAGCATCTGATGCTTACAGTTTTTCGTGTCTGTATTTCCAATCAATTCAAGGTACGTGTTTCGGGTCAGTGATCAAGATGTCCTTTACTCTTTTGTAACTAACTTATGGTGGTGGAGTCGTTTGTGTTTCCATTGTTTCCTACCTGCACGGTTGAAATTCTCCACAATTTATGTCAAGCTTAATAAATTATTTCTCACCCGTGGTTACAGTTTCAAAGCAACGGTGCTACAAGCTGTTGAGCCAACATTTGGTCTGTCTCCAAAACCTGTCATTGCCCAGGAATGCAAGTTGTTTTCTCTTTCTGATAGGGTTCATTGTGGGTGTTTCGACCTGATCTCCTAAATGTTGTCTAGAAACACATACTGTGAGTTTTGATACACAACGAACAGCGGGAGGCTGAGGTGTGACTAGTTACAGAAAGCGGCAGGGGGCACTGCAAAGCGAGAGCCATGAATACATGAAGGTCGATTGGCTCAGTGGCCAGGTTTGCGTCATGTGTTCAGCCGAAAGCCTGTGACTACAGTGTTAGTAACGCAATTTAATGACTACAGACCAAAGCATTTGCAAATAACCTGTTGATGAAACAAGACAAATTAATAACTATTTGACTAACTATAAACCAAATATTGATATTGGTAATAGGCAACAATGCACCCCGCACCAAACCCTGCACCCCGCTAGTCACTGATGTCCAGTCAGAGGGTCAAACCATCTTATACAACTTGCTGGTTTATTCCGCGAAGCCGATATCGATGGCAATTTGCCACCTCATCCAAAATGCCAAGCCCCTGAACTTTTCCTATTGACCATCCATGTGGGAAGCCGATAAATGCCTTGCTAATTTCATCTACATTATTCTGGATGTTTATTTTAATTTCTGTAAATTAACTGTTCTTACTCCCAATGCAGGAAGTGTCACGTTTTTCCAGCCTCGTACCTGAACAACAAAAATCTTTCAGATTCATCGTCTACTAAACTTCCATTGGCATGAGAATTATGATGCTTTGGATCTACTCTCCGTACACTCACCCGTCAGGCCCTGTCTTCTGTGTTCTCCAAAATTTAGATCTTCCATGCATTTCTGTCATCGGTTTTTCACAAAATCAAAATCCTACTAGAGGTTATATTCTTCTTCTTCGAGTCAACTCGGTGATTTGATGCTTAGAAAATTTTCAGAAAGCATTTGATAAAGTATCTTTACATGAGGATGCTAAACAAGATAAAATCCCATGGAGTTACAGGAAAGATATTGGCATGGATCATGGATAGCTGAATGGCTGACAGGCAGGAGGCATCGAGTGGAAATAAAAGGGACCTTTTCTTGTTGGCTGTCGGTGACCAGTGGTGATCTTCAGGGGACATTGTTTGTCAATAATTTAGATAATGGAATTGATTGTTTTGTGAAAAATTTGCTGATGTTACGAAAATAGGTGGAGGGGTGGGTAGTGCTGAGGAAGCAATGCGATTGTAGCAGGACTTAGACAAGTTGGAAGAATGGACAAAAATGTGGCAGATGGAATACAATATTGGGAAGTGTAGGATAATGCATTTTGACAAAAGGAACAATAGTGCAGACAATTATCTAAATCGGGAGAAGGTTCATACCTCAGAGGTGCAGAGAATCCTCGTACAACACACCCAAAAGGTTACTTTACAGATTGAGTCTGTGGTAAAGAAGGTAAATGCAATGATGGCATTTATTTCAAGGGTAATGGAATAGAAAAGCAAGGAGATAATGCTGAGACCTCAATAAGACACTAGCCAGGCCACACCTGGAGTACTGTCAACAGTTCTGGGCCCCATATCACAGTAACAATGTTTGGTCATTGGAGAGATTGCATATAATTTCAGAGCTGGGATGTTATATTGCAAGGTTGCAGATCATTGGTTATGTCACACTTAGGTTATTGATTGCTGTTCTGGTTGCCACGGTACAGGACGAAAACTGTATGCTGAAAATCCGAAGTTGCTGGTTTGGATCCAACACCGGATTAGTAGAGAGAAGATGATGGATTTTTTGACTCTGTCTAGTGTGCCAGAGGGACTCGGGTCAGTCCCGTTATTGTTTATTATCTATAACAGTGATTGGTTGTCAATGTAGACAGCTGGATCAGAAAAATATATCCGGACGGCTTAAAATTGGGGTCGTCCTATACAGCCAGAAAGGTTATTGCTTGGGCAACGCGTTGAGCAATGGCTGATTGAATTGAACACAGACAAATGTGAGGATGTATGCTTTTGGATAAAGGCATACAGCAGAGTAAGTCTCAGATTATCGAACAATGTACGAGCGACTGACCAAAACAGCAGTGGAAGAGAGACAAATGGAACCTCGGCTGTCATTGATGATTTCATACTGATGACATAAGTCACCCGCTGGTTAAGGAGAAATATAAACCCATCTTTTATCATCACATTGGTTGGTGTTTATATTTCGAGGTACCGGCACGTTTTTTTTTTTATTTTCGTACATCTAAATGAATTTCGGCGTTACTTATATGTTTGTTTTTATACACTCTTTTATTTAGCCATTCACACGAAAATAAATCCAGGCATTGTTCAGTGGATCCGGATAAGAAACTCAATGACGAAAATAGATGCAGCTTGTGTTCCCTCGGTTCAGGTAATGGAACCCATCGTGGAACATTAGAATGGAGATCCATCATAATTTACAGCTTCACAGAACTGCCATGTTTTTTTTCTCTGATATCTCATGCCAGGAATAAAATAATGAATATAACTGTCAAAATACACTGTGCACACGTAACCCTACGTTTAACATACATAACTATTGAAGAAAAAAATGTGCTGAATGCTGAGAATAAATGTGTATGCGTGTTTTTTTTTCTTTCATTTGGACTGTGTGATAACAACAATTGCACTTCACTGATCAGATTAATTACTGTCAAAATGAGATGCAGTTAACCGTTATTTTTCGGCACTTTCAGAACTACGGGATAATTCCAACCATAAATTTGTATAAAATAACATGAGGAGCTTCTGTTCCCAAAAATAATATTTGAAATAATGTCTGCATTTTGCTAGAATGAGACAAAACATTGCAAGGATCAGAATAAAGACGTCTTTATACAAACTTAGATGGGCAGTAATGTGAAACACAGCCAATTGACTGTGCACGAATGTTCCATTCCGCGCACTCACGGTCATCTGTCTGAGTTACAGGAGATACAATGCCTAGAATTGGATTGGACGACAGCAACACATTGACTTTAATGCTGAAACTTCAGAACGATTACATACCTGTTGTATAGTTCGTAGAGACACTTCCGGTCTATAAGCAGAGTTGTCAGTGCTTTATTGAAATGTCACTGACCATGTTGATGTTTTCACTACTTCCCTTCACCTATCACTGAGCTAAATGATCTCACCGTTACCCAGTCGAATAACAACGTTACTAATCCTACTGACTGTCGTTAACCATAGAGATAATATTCTTCCTTCTACAGCTTCAATCGATCAAAGTGATGACGTCCCGGATAGCTTCGCCATTCATTGAAATATATTCCTAAGACATCCATATTTTGAAATTCCCATGTATGAACAAAATGCAGCTGTGGACATTCATACCTGTTCTCCAGTTTTCAGTAGTCTGGCTGGGCGCCGAAGAGGGTTGGCATGTTGGCAGTAGGTGCGGTTGGAAGTCCGACAATCCATCATGCCCTCGTCCGGCAGTTGGAGCAGCAGGGCTTTGACCGGAAACTTCCACCGGAAACACCTTCGCAGAGAATGCCGGGAGTGCTAACCATGAAGATAGCAAAAGTTCACATACCCGTTGCAGAGGAACTATGCACACCGTGATCTATCCCGGGTCAGAGAAAGTACAACTTCCGTGTTGGTTAGTCGACAAAACAGCGCACAAACTTGTTCAAGTGCTGATTTGTTCTTAATGACCGGCCGTTTGTTTGCAGATTATAAACAAACTAGAAACTACCTGTGGCGAGGGGCATCTCGTTCACGGAGGTTTGGAAAACAGCTGGACTGTTGGGAAGTCGGAAGGTCATCTCCAGGCATTCGTAGTGACCACTGGCGGTATGGCCACCCTCTTCCACTCTTCATCTGGCAGATGCAGATTCATTGTCCACACTCTGTAGATCCGGTCTGGTGAAGGGAGGACCATTCTGAGAGGGATGTTTTCACTACTTCCCTTAAACTATCACTGAGCTAAATGATCTCACCGCTGCCCAGTCGAATAGCAAAATTACTACTCCTACTGACTATCGTTAACCATAGAGATAATATTCTTGCTTCTATAGCTTCAACCGATCAGAGTGATGACGTCCCGGATAGCTTCATTGAAATATATTCCTAAGACATCCATATTTTGAAATTCCCATGTATGAACAACATTCAGCTGTGGACATTCATACATGTTCCCCAGTTTTCAGTAGACTGGCTGGGCGCCGAAGAGGGTTGGCATGGTGGCAGTAGGTGCGTTTGGAAAGTAGATCCGGCAGTGTGAGCAGCAGGGCTTTGATCGCCGGATCTTCCACCGGAAACACCTTCGCAGGGAATGCCGGGATTGGTAACCATGAAGATAGAAAAAGGTCACATAACCGTTGCAGAGGAGCTGTGTACACCGTGAGCTAGCCCGGGTCAGAGAAAGTACAACTTCCATGTTGGTTAATCGACAAAACAGCGCACAAATATTTTATGTGCTGATTTGTTCTTAATGACCGACCGTTGGTTTCCAGATTATAACCAAACGAGAAACTACCTGTGGCGAGGGGCATCTCGTTCATGGAGGTTTGTAAAACAGCTGGACTGTTGGGAAGTCGGAAGTTCCTCTCCAGGCATTCGTCGTGACCACTGGAGTTATGGTCACCCTCTTCCACTCATCACCTGGCGGATGCAGACCCATTGTACACACTCTGTAGATCGGGTCTAGTGAAGGGAGCACCATTCTGAATGTTTTACACCCGCTCCGGTGCCTGCTACGGAGTGGTATTGGCAAATAAAGCTGTGATGCAGATCCATTGTACACACTCTGTAGAACCGGTCTAGCGAAGGGAGGACCATTCTGAGAGGGATAGGCGAATAAAGCTATGATGCAGATCCATTGTACACACTCTGTAGATCCGGTCTAGTGAAGGGAGGACCATTCTGAGAGGGATGGGCGAATAAAGCTGTGATACATATCCATTGTACACACTCCGTAGATCCGGTCTAATGAAGAGAGGACCATTCTGAGAGGGAAGGGCGAATAAAGCTGTGATACAGATCCATTGTACACACTCCGTAGATCCGGTCTAGTGAAGGGAGGACCATTCTGAGAGGGATGGGCGAATAAAGCTGCGATGCAGATCCATTGTACACACTCCGTAGATCCGGTCTAGTGAAGGGAGGACCGTTCTGAGCGGGATGGGCGAATAAAGCTGTGATGCAGATCCATTGTACACTCTCCGTAGGTCCGGTCTAGTGAAGGGAGGACCGTTCTGAGAGGGATGGGCGAATAAAGCTGTGCAGTAGCGCGTTGACTGAGCAGTCCATCGCGCAGCGTATTGTAAGGGAGGAGACAAGGTGCTGGATTTCCATTTACTGAAGGCATTGGCTAAGTCCTGGTTTTCCTCAAGGAACTGGCTGAGCTTCAGGTTTTAATTCGTTTCTAAGGTTTTATCAGATTAACTCAGCTGAGATTGAGTGCCCGGTGGTCTGGCAAGTCGGACAATAACTCAACAGTGATGCTGATCACCAGGTGACGGGACAGACGGGGGTGGAGAACCCGGAGTAACTGCAAATCGGAGGGCTATTGCGTGAGCCTATCAAATGCAAAAGGATGGATTCGCGGTATTCAATGATGCTCATGTGCACAGAGGTCGTATGTGGGCCTTACCGAACCATACTCCCAGGGAAATCTGGCAAGTGCCTTGATGTTGAAGCGTGAGAGAGAGGCTCAGTTTGGAGCACAAGTTGCACCCTGGAGTCCACACAGACAAGCTGCTGCTGTGTTGTAATTCACCAGAGCTGGCTCAGGACCAGTCGTCCCGGTCTACCGTTCAACGAGGGCGGATCGGTGGGCGTGTTCGATACATGAGGAGATCTTTCATAGGGTAAGTTTTTCTCAATAGTTAGCTGGCATGCAAATTGGCTGAATTGATATATAATTGGCTTCAGATTACAAGGGAAAGGGTGATGGAAGGATGTTTTTTTTCGGACTAAAGGGACTACTAATGATATGCCTCAGGTATTTATACTTGGTTTATTGTTTTCTGTCTTCTGAATCGGTGGTCGGAAAACAAAATACAAGACATTGTTCGACATTTTACAGGTATGGCTGTTACCAGTACAGTTTATATAGTGGACAGGTTATATAGTGTTAACGAATTCCTCTGAAATTATGATCGTCTCTGTAAGTGGGCCGAGGAGTGTGGAATGCGGCTCAATTCCGATGAGGTGGAGATGCAGTTGGGAGAGTCAATCAATGAGGAATATCCACTATAAACGGTTTGTCCCTGGCGATTGCAGTAGAACAGAGGAAGTAAATGTCTATAGTTCCCTAAAAGCGGCAGTCCAACATCAAGAAAGACTGTACTTGGACTGGTGTGTTCAGTAATACCCAGTCAGCCATATAATAAAATGATATTGCGCTGAATGCAGTATCGAAGTGATTTATTAGCATGTTACTAGGGGATAAGTAATTCCAGTGTGAGAGAAGTTGGACCGCAAGTACATTATTGTTTGAAGGGGAGCTGAATGAACGGTCAACATAAGCATCTGTCTAAGATAATGCAGAGTATCGACAGGATGAATACACTCAGTTTTTACCCTAAATTTATATAACATTCAATAAAAATGTCATTCCTAGGGAATGGACAGTCAGGAAAGGTGTAGTCATGTACAATAACATTATTTAAAGCAGTTGAAGGAATGCATTCTTTGGGAAGCGTTGGAAGGTAACGCGCCGGACGGTGACAGTAAGCGGGTGTAAGGGCAACTGGATTGGCAGTAATGTGAAATAAATGAGGACAGAGCGTCAAACTGAAATAAATCTTGCTTGTCCATAGACAGATTATTTGTATTTTCATCCATTTATCGATTCTATATGCACAGGTTATTCCAACGGTTTACATATGTCCCGGCAATATACCGCCTTGCGGGTGAGCTCCCATTCTCTGCAGAAGCGGCACACATGGGCAAAACTTCGCAGAGAGCGGGCGCAGGAAACGGAACAGACTAGCCCAAATGCAGCCTCACTGCGCACCCTACCAGCTATGCTGGTAACAGCTGCAAAATGTAGAACCATAAGACAGACATGACCCCCGCCACTGAATTCATTTCAGGAAAGGAGAGGACAGGAATTCTACGACCAGCAGCAAGTTCGGTAGTCAGATGTCTGTAACCGTGTCATATGTAGATGTAATATAATGCAATTCGCAGTACTGATAAATATGAAGCAGCACGTGGCTCTGCAGCAACTTCATTGTGCTGTCAATCAACTGGTTCACATTTAGTCACAACATACACTTTCATTGAAAATCCACAAATTTCATGCTACAATATGGAACTGCTCACATTTGCTAAATTGTTACTACCAATCGATGGTTTCTTTGTTACACCCAACTCAGAGAACCGCTCACATACAAACGCAGAAAATACAATTGATATAATCTTTGCGAGTTTTGTTAACAGAATATTCATATATACAGTGCAGCTGCTACAGGACCAAAAGCTCGAAGTCCCGAACATCCCATGATTGATCACAAATATCTGGAGGACCGCTGCCTAATCCACTGAATTCCACAGACGTCAGCCGAATCGCTAAATTCCTGCAGCAGTTCGTTTCCAATACAGATCCCATAATCCACTTTGATTCGTGTTTCCACTCTATTCCTTAAATGCAGAATACTGGGAATGACCAGGTGACAGTGGATAGCAGCGGCAATAGTAATCACAGCATTGGAACTAAATTTAAATTCCCATCAGGGGCAGCTGACACCGTGGCTTACCAGGAATTATAAAGCCTGAAATAAAAGGATAGTAAACTTGTTGTATCCGCTAAATGACTGGATACTTCATTTCAGTGAGAATCTGTAACCTCTGTGACCCCTAAATTCACAGTTCCGGCAGACAATCTGAGCTGATGCGTTCAGAACGACCCTGAGTTATACAGAGGATTAGGCTCCAGAGACGTGATTATACGCCTGACAAATCCACAGTTAGTTGATAAAGCGCTTTAGTTCAACACCATTGCCGCCAATGAAAATATTGGGCCGATTGAAGACAAATGCATCAAAATTCTTGGACATTACCTCAGCAGTAACTCATCTGTTACAAACAATGCCGGTGCGCTAATGACAGCGAATGAGCTTTCTCGCGGAGCTGCATTATTTACAGATTCCAGATTTTTTTTTAACTAATTATTCATCTCTAAACCAAAATCACCGACACCAACTTATCTGAAATTCCACACCTGCGGTTTCCCATTTTGAAGGAGAGTTCCGGTGTTTCCATTCCATTACTGAAGCGCGGAACACCGGGGCTGGACAGGTGACAGCGGAAATCAGCAACAGAAACGATCACAACATTGGATATAACATAAATTCCCACCAAGAGCAGCTGACACTGTGGTTTAACAGAGAATTCCAAAGACTGAAATAAAATGATAGTAAACTTCCTGTAGCAGCAAGATGACCGGATACACCATTTCAGTGAGAATATATGAATTCTATTACACCTGAATTCACTGATCCAGGAGACGCTCTCAGCTGATGCAATCAATCCTCCCTGATTTATACAAAATTTCGGTCTCCAGAGATATGGTTGCAAATCTGAATAATTTTCTTGGTTACAGTTACTTGACCAAGCACTTTAGTTCAACACTATTGGCTCCGATGTAAATATTGGGCCGATTAAAGGCAAATGCATCAGAATTCTTGGGCACGACAGCAGCAGTGATTCATCAGCTGGAAACAACCGCAGGGCTCCAAACACAAAGACAAAGCTTTGTTAAGGAGCGGCCGCATTTACACATTTCAGTTTGTTTGTTCACTAATTATACATCTGTAAACGGTGTTCACCAACACCGACAGACCTATCACACTTATCTGCCCCGCGGTTTCGCATTTTAACTTTCCTTCTGTACTTCAACTCCCTCCTGGCCACACACGAGCGCGCGCGCGCGCGCCTACACAAACACACACTCACAAACAAAACTCTGCAGATACTGGAAATCCACATCGTGCTGGAAAATCTCTACTGAGATCCTTCAGTATTTTCAGCATTTCCAATCTGCCAGAGGTCACAGTAAAATAGAGAAGAAATGTTTCAGTCTGCGATGAAATTGGCAGACCGGAAAATAATAAAAACAGTGCTATAAGTTGTAATGTGAATACATGTAGAATGTCTGGAAATGAATGACAAGCTTTATTGGCAGATAGGTGACTCTCGATATGTGACTCTATGTGTGTGTGTGCGTGCGTGCGTGTGTGTGTGAGTGTGTGTGTGTGTGCGTGCGTGTGTGTGTGTGTGTGTGTGTGTGTGTGTGTGTGTGTGTGTGTGTGTGTGTGCGTGTGTGTGTGTGTGTGTGCGCGCGAGCGTGCGCGCACCAGCCGTCTGGCTTTTACCTCTCCCTCATCGACCCAGTTCTATTCACCTACCCGCTGAGAAAGAGTTCATTCAAATCCGATTTCCCCTCCTGGCAAGGGACAAGGTTGAGAGCAGCCGATCCTCTCTCACACACAAGTTGTGTCACAGAGCAGAGAGTGACCGGCAGCTGATCAGTTCCATTATCCCAGACAGCAGAGTCATTCAGTCTCACACTGAGCCCAAGATGCAGACGCACATTTTCAGTACACTGAAACATAGACAGTCAATCGTTCATTGTTTTCTCTACACAGTGTGCTACAGGCAGACACACAGATCCAGACCCCACATCCCCACCCACGGTGCTGGATGAACATCAACAACAGCGTTGGCAGATTAAGGGTAGTTTCAGTAAAGGGGAAACAGATGGAAAATTGGGAGCATGAATGTGGAGTGGGTTAACTGTAAGAATTTTTCTGATAAGCACATGGGATTGCGGGTAATGCACTTCTGTGGACAAAACTAATCAGCTGGTTAAAGGCTGAGAGACGGAATTAATGGGCCCTTTTCAATGTCAGAAGGCGTGACCGGTGGGGTTACAGTAGGATTGGACCGAGTCCCCAGCAGTTTTCCCTATTGGGAAAAACACTCTTGACTGGCCAGACATACCTTGCGCTCCCAATTTCCAAGTGCCCGTGGGCTTCTCCGCTTCGGTGACGTTTGGTCTCTCGTTGCTGAAGGGTTATCGTCCAGGAGTATTTGGAGTCCCTGGCTCTTATCGTGTTTCTCATCATGTGGATCTCCATCCCATTGCCTCCTGGTCACCTGGGCTATTTAGATCAGCTTCTCACTGGTCATTGTACAGGGCTAAAGCCAACCTGTGTCATGGCTCTGCCCACACCTGCCTTTCCAACTTATGTTTGCTTGAACTCTGACTGGTCTAAACCAGCTAAATCGGGACACCAGATAGAGTCTAACGAGATAACAGGTTGACTCTGTTGTATGTCTGGGAGCTTACATGGTAAGCAGCTATTCCTGCGAGAACGGCCTCAGATTTAGCTGTCATTAACTTAAATTCCTTGTAAACACACGCAGTTGGTTTGATTAAATGACTACTTGTCTGGGAGTGGCCTTGGGATTAGCAGGTCATTATACGAAGCTTCTTGCGTCCACGGTAAATTGCCCAATTTGTATTATCCCAGAACAAGAATCAATTCAGAGATAAACAAATCTTTGGAAAGCAAAGACAACCTGTTTGTTTGTTTCCTCTGTCCTTGACTACACTGTAGTTTCTTCTGACCAACATCTGTCTCCTCTTCAACCAAAGATATTTATCTTGGAATCACTATCCCCCATTCATTCGGTTGGATGCCCAGATGCCTCCTACGGAACCCCAGTAGGTGTGGAACGGTTACATTCTGTATGAAATATTAACGTTTACGAAATAAATTCACCGAATTTATACTGACTACATTCTCTGTATTTCCTGAAAGAATTATCCACTTTTATTTTCCATTAGTTCTGCCTTCCACCTACTCGTTTGATATACATTCAGCAATCATTTATGAGGGGACGTAAAATAGTATTACAACAGCATGTGTTACTATTCTTATCGACGGATTTTTTGAGCATCTGTCCCACAATTCCTAAACGTACTCCAAAACCCTGTGCTGCTGAGTACTTCACTTGCCTTATCAGAATGTGTATTAATTAGTTTAGTGCGTTCGGTCCAGTGATGGATTATTTCTGTGGCCGCCTCCACAACATGTGTCCAGTCTGCAGTCAAGTGAGGGATCGGTAGCCACATGTTCGCACAGGTATTCATCTGTATGAGTGCATTGGGTGTGGATGTTCTCCTTCATTACATTGTATAAAGCAAATTTCAATCGTCTGTTTCTCTTTTGTTAATTCGTATCGCCCGGGTCCGTTGTGAGGATTTCCTTTGGGTTTACTGAGTGTTTTACAAACAATGTTATCACTGTTGACACAAATGTCCGCCATACTATTTCTGGAACAAACTGACTCGGGCCCAATCATGGTTAATGACATCACAACAAAATACAACATTCTCATCATATTGAATGAAATCAGTAAAATACAAGGGTGATATCTGCTCTTATTTTCAGTGAAAATCTTAAATTAGTTCCATTTCTCTTTCTAGACCATCTCTTTGGACTCAAGGCATCCATTTTTACTCACCCAATTCTGTTTCGGTAAAAGGGGGAAGAGGATCTCGGATGTTTTCCTTTCCCTTTGATTTTTTTGACGAAAGGCCCTGCTCTCAGGGTGAGGGAACTGACTATTACCCCATTGATAGGGCCTGTCCAAATCTTCCTTGAACACTTGTTCCATCCTCACCTCACCCAAATCAGTGCTATCATGTACATCTGACACTGATGGTAATAACATACCTGTTTCTCCACCAGAAATTTCAGCTCGTTGATATGGTACCACCCAGGGTTTGTACTTTGTCCACTGATGACCTTGTTTGCTTATAATTTCATAGACCCCGCGAAAGCTTCGATTTAAAGATAGAGAAGGTTGTTGTATTCTAATCATGACGCTTTGTCCTGAAGAATTTAGAATCCGTACTGACCTGTGACTCAAAGTAGGCTCTGTTGGTTCATCTCCCCTCTTGGTGGATTGCCACATAATTGGCCTCTCTCAGAATTTCTCTCATTGTTGACCCACTTTCCTGACAAAATCCCATCGATTTCCTGTCCGACAGATTCAATCCTAAAATATTTTATGTCCCTTTCAGTCATAAGTTTATAAGGTGAGTAACCTGTTGAATAGGCCAATGTATTCCATATCAGCATCAAGGCAAAAGACAAAGCTATGAGCCACGTTGTTCCATGATGTTCAACCACTTTTGCAATCATAGTTTTTTAGTGTTTGATTCATCCTTCCACACTTTCTCTTGACTGTGGTTAACAGTGTTTATGAAATCTCTGTTAGATCCCTAAAAGAGCCAAGGCATCCTCCATTATGTGAGTTTCGAAATATGTGACTGAATCCGTTTCGTTGCTTCGGTCTAGTCCCCAGCAAGTGGAATTGATACTCCGGGATATGCCCCAGCAAGAGAAATTCCTTTACGAAATGTATTTTTGCAGAGGTATTTGCTGTGTTTGTAGTAACTGGGAAACCTTTGAAACTTCGTAAAAGTATCCATTAGTACCAGAGTATATCTGTAGCCTCCTTGAGTGGGAGGTCAGTGACTAAAATAATATATCTGAAAAGTAGTCCGAAGCCCTTCAAACTGTCTGATGTGTCGAAGGGCTCCTGTATTTGTAGTTCTGCAGGACCACATTAAGCTCAAATCAAATAAATCCCAATTTGCAGCTATTAATTCTAAGCGTTTGCATGTCCCACTGCAACTGCCCTTTTTTGCTGCATCCACATTCATCAATGTTGCACTGACAGGGAAATATACTACCCTTGTGGAAGGTATTATTAAATGTTGAATAGCTGTGCTCTATCATTCTGAAATACTGACCCGCGTAGAGATCTGTTAACGGACACATTTCACTTTCCAGTACCAGTTCCAGGATGGATTGTTCGCTCGACCGCCTGCCCGTTTATTCTGCCAGGATTCCTTCCTGGACACAACTGAGATACTCTGACACGTCTAAACCTTTTAACCAGAGGAAGTTCCCATGAAGTTGCCTGTGACAACAGCCGTGTTAATATGGCAGCTGTGCAAAATCTATCTCCCAATCTGTCACTGTCTCTGTGCGCTGGTTCCGTTTTGTGATGGGAGCTCTGTACAGAATACTCTCAAACGAGTGTTTGTTCTCTTCCTTTTTCTGAGTTCTGCTCACAGTCTATTAACCTACAGTCCCACCACAGTGTCCTCCCTTTCTGCAGTTGTGATACTATCGCACTGTCCCTGTATTTAAAACGCTTTCCCTTTATTCTCGTTTACCCGACAATGAGCATTTTGAAACATCTGAACCCCGAGATGACCGGAAGTAATTCCGGCCCTTCTGATTGAATTGACAATATCCTACATCCTTCGCATACATGAGGAATAAAAACCGTCTAAATGTGCAATTTGCACTCACATTAATTCATAATATTTTATAATAAATATAAAATTCAATGTAACATAGAAAAAACACTCAAATCAGAGTGAGTTAATCAGTTTGGTAGCCTGGCTGATGAAGTTTTCCCGGAGCCTGCTGGTCCTGCCTTTCATACTGCGGTACTGTTTCACGGATGATTGTGAAGTCTCTGTGATAGTTTGGAGATCATTCATTTCAGGATGACCAGGCAAATGATTGTTTGAGTTTCTGACATTTTGCCAAACCCACCGGTGTAATCTAAAACTCTGCTGAATAACAATTATGACACAATTTTCTACACAGATGGCCACTTAACGTAAACACAAACTTCATTCCATTCCTCAGCTCTTGTCTGAATTTCCTCTGTGTCAGTGTATAGATACAAGTGTTGGTGCACACACTGAGAGTTTGCAACATGAACCCACATTGCTGTAGCACATATACAGGGGAACTCAAATATCTGTCCTGGTAAAAGTAATTTTTCGCTTGCCATTTCAGAGAATGGACTACATAGGGCATCCAAAGCAATATGAAATTAGTAGAAATTACAAACAATAACATCATCGATTTTCTGCGGTTTTCTACCTCGGTATCTTTCAGATTATCGCTACTCTTCCGAAGCCCTCTGCGGACTCTATTTGCCGCAATTATATGTCTGACTGTTAACCCATTGAAGAGAAGAATTATGCCGATTGGTAGCAAAGGTGTAACAATGCTATCCAACATTTCGTATCCTTTCCACACGGGTAAAGTAGCATATTCTTGTGAGAAGGCGCAACGCCATCGTATGTTGTCAAAAATGACGTAAGGTTCAAGGGCAAAATAATACGGGATACATTTCGCGCAACTCAGTATAACCACGGTCACCATAACCACCGTTGCTGTTCTCTCAGTGCAGTATCGTTGCCCGAGCTTTCGACAAGATATTGCGATGAAACGATCGAAGGTAAAACTGACCGTAAACCAAACAGACCAGTCCCTCGTGATAGCAAATAATGTAAGTATCAGAGCGCATACAGGAGTGATGAGCAAAGATCTGGAATAAATGTAGATATTGTTGGTCTGTTCCAGTAAAGCATGAACGATAATCACCAACAGATCCGCTGTTGCCATTCCAACCAGGTAACGGGTGATACATTTGGAGAGTCCGCATTTTCCCCGTGGTAGGATCACAATCGCTATTAAATTAACTGCAAGAAATTTGGAGAATGATAAAAATAACAATACTGTATTATCATTAGCTGCGTTTGGCTGAAGTCCCACCGTTTTTTTCCAATGGTATGTTTTATTTTTGGAAGTGAAAAGAAGAAATCTAATTTGCGCGGATTCTGCCCGTGCACTCTGGCTGGACAATAATAGACAGAATTAGCAGTGGGTTGGCGACTTTCCGATAGAATAGAATCGGGCATCTGATTTTCACGTCTTACGTACCAGTGAAGGTCGATCGCTCCACATGCAACACCATTTCCATTATTTGAGGTGAAGTAACTGAAGGGATTAATTGTAGTTAAATCATGAGATTTAATGTGTAAGTTATAATTTAGTGGCTATGTTTAATAGACGGGCCGGTCAGTTGAAACAACTTTGGATAAGGAAAAGCGAACCCTGTCGGATCAGAAAGCCGAACAAGTGAAACTATAGTACTATGGCAATATCAGCACCAACGCAATTGACAAAACGCAATAATAAGCATAATGCAGAAAAGATATAGAATCAGCATAAGAAAATATCATGTGCTTGAGTCTTCAATTCTGGAAACAAATTTCAGACGAAATTAGCATCTGTGCTCAGTAAAAGTCTGAACAGTGCAGCGGGACAAAAGCAAAATGAGGACGGCACCATACACTCAGTGACCAGCTCCAGTACCTTACCAGGGATACCGATCGCTACGATTGCAGGATAGAAAACGCTCGCGAAGTAGTAAACCGCTGGATATCCCATATTCCGTTGGAGGCAGCGTTCAGTTGTACGGAACGATCCAACTGCTCACTGGTGTTACAGAGTTATATACAAGTGAGAGCAATTCCACTGAGGCAATTAGTGTGGTTATCACATCTTCTCATTAGGAACAACTAGCTACAGAAACAGTTAATGAAAGTGTTTTTCTGACTCTATTACTGTGCCAGGAATTCGTATCCCCAAGGGATGTTACAAGTTGTTAACTTCCCAACAAAAGTTAATATGAACGTTGCCAATGTACTTTCCAAGACATCTGACGTCAGCTGCTGAAATGGGCCACTTGATGATAAATGTTGTTTCTAACATAAACAATCATCGTGTACAATCAACATGGACAATCAACTTCAAACAAAATGATTTTGTCTCATCCAGCGACCACATTTGCTTCTGACATTCAGGGCGGGACATTAACTTGGCAGGGGGAATGTGGCACATTTTATTGTGAGGGAAAATAGGATCATTCGGTTCTGTCGCTTATTTTCGTCATTTCGAGTCATTTGAATGACGAAAGTCAGAGTATCACCTGAGGACATTCATCAAAATAAAACACTTTGTACGTATGTTCTTTTGAGCAGATAAAAGAGATCGAAGTAATATTCCAGGGACCTTTCTGAGAAAAAGTTATGCACCCACGCGAATTCAGATACGCCTTCAGGACGGTTTTACGAACGTTCTTTTCTGGATTAGCAGAGAGTCCATAGTTGATTATTTGACTCTGGGAAGTCTACAGCAGGGATCGGTGTTAGGCCGGTTGTTAATTATCATGTATACTAATGACTTAGATGTCGATGTATATATCAGTCAGAATAATTTTATGACAACCCCTATGTTGGGAGCACTGTTCCAGCTAGGAACTCTATCCCAGCTTGCAGCTTGATGTGGCTGGCTAGGAAACGATCTGAAAATAGTAGGTGGCATTTAATACCCGCAAGTGTGAGATGATCTGCTTTGTTCGGAAAGGTACAACAGAATTCGAAGCACGTATTCAATGTGTAGACTATAGTGCGCCGAATTTAGAAAAGAGACCTGGCGACAGAGATCGATAACTACAGCAAATCGGCGTCACGGGCACATCAGCCAGTATTGAGCTCTGAACCCATTGGCCTTCACAATCAGATCACTGATTACAAGAGTTGGGACGTTATGCTGAATCTGCTGGCCACCTCCTTACCGTTTTGAAATATCAATAAGCTTCAAAAATTTGCAAGGTAGTGTTCGGGAAAAAAAAACTGTGTGAATGCAGGCAGGTTTTCCCCATTCCAGGGTCAATACTACAGACACTATAGAGAGGGTGTGTGGATACCAGTGAGACAGTGCAGAGGAGATTTACAAGGATGTTTCCTGGATTGGCGGGAATATCTTAGGCGAAGAGGCTGTGTGTACTTTGCCTTTTCTCAATGTAGTAACGGAGGATCGGAGGTGACCTCAAAGAGGTGTATAATATTATGAGGGGCACTGATCGTGTGCATAGTCATAGGTTATTTTTACTTCCTCAGGGCTGAAATGGCTAACACAAGGGGGTAGAGTTTTAAGGTTTTTGGTCATAGGTACAGAGAATATACCAGGTGTATGTTTTTTCACAAAGGGAGTGGTATATGCAAGGAATGCACTGCCGGTGAAAGCGGATAAAATTGGGTCCTTCAAAAGCCTTTTAAACAGGTACATGGAGCTTACAAAAACAGAGGGAGAGGCGCTCTGGAAAGTTTAGGGAGTTTCTAGAGTGGGTTACATATACGGCACAGAATTCCGGACTGAAGGGCCGTTAATACGCTGTAAATGTTATATTCTGTATTCTATCCTTTGGGTAAATCTACAAATAGAGCTCATGGGCCTGGGGAGAAAGTTAAAATCTGCAAGAAGTCTATGTAGTTACTCACTCCGAGGGTTGAGAGCTTGTAGAAGGAACTGCAAGCCTAACTGGTAGATTCGGAATCAATTGTATCATTTCAGTTAACGTTGTGCAAATACGTGGATGAGAGAGAGTGGAGGATGCAGATAAATAGGGCAAAGCAGAAGATCATAGAAGGATGAGCTCGATACACCGAAGAGCCTATTTCTCTGTAGCAATAATCTGTGTCTTCATGACTATATCTGTTCCATTTCTCCATTCAGTGTCTTCTCATTTTACACCTCGACACCAGTTTCGTATGTGCAGAACAGAGGGTGTGTTAAAATTCACCTTTCAATTTCATTTTCTTCTGCTTTTGTGGAACAATTCTCTCCGTGTCATTTGTGGAACTCGGACCAATGGGCGGTACGACGCTTAATGGAGGAACAAAGTCTCACCATTCCACATCCAGTGTGGCACTTGTACCAATGTGTAGCCCTCGGTTGCCTGGACAAAGCCTCATGTGTGTATCTATCGTGTAACTGGTGTCGATGTGCGGCCCACGGCTCACTGGAGGATGAGTCGTCTCTCTGTATCCATCGTGGAACTGGTATCGATGTGTGATGTGCAGGACTGTTATTATCAACGTGGGCTGACTCGCCTCTCTGTTCCCATTGTGGAACTCATACTGATGCGTGGCTCTCGGCTTATTTTAGACGATCTCAGCGCTGATCAAACGCTTTTCCACTTTCACACTTTGAATACGTTGGGGCTGACTGCGCTATCCTCACCGTGTGATTCACGTTTTCTTTTAAGTTGTTTTTTTTATCAGTAGTTCAGAAACAGCTGCCATTTGTTGAGACAGCAATTCACTTCAATTCTAAATCTGTCATTTTACTGTCAACTGCGGCAGTAATCAATACATCCGTTTCATTCGTCAATACATTAACGCTCGTATCAAGTTTTGATTTGTTGATTTCTGTGATATTTGTGTTCTGACCAAGGCGTCATTTGTTATCTGTCTCCAGTTGCGCGTCCGATGGCAATGATTTTTAGGATTGCAGCCTTTCAAGTCGCGAACGGGAAGACGGGGTGAAGAACAGTGACGGACGGAGATGTATTTCTCGGCAAAGCAGGTTTCTGACTCTCAAGGGGGCTCTGGTATGTTGACGTTTCCCGGCAAATGTGGTCAATGCTCAGACTCTGGAGGTGCTGCCTGGATTCTGTGGTAAAGAATGCAAATGCAATGATTGCATTTATTTCAAGGGTAATGGAATAGAAATGCAAGGAGATAATGCTGAGACTTCAGTAAGACACTAGCCAGGCCACACTTGGAATATTGTCAACAGTTCTGGGCCCCATATCTCAGTAACAATGTTTTCCCATTGGAGAGACTCCATCGAGTTTACGAGCTGGGATGTTATATTGCAGTTTTGCATATCATTGGTTTTGTCACACGGTATTGTTTGCTGTTCTGGTTGTCGCAGTACAGGACGAAAACTGTGCGTTGAAAATCCAAAGCTGCTGATTTGGATCCAACACCGGATTAGCAGAGAGAGGATGATGGATTTTTTGACTGTGCCTTGTGTGCCAGAGGGACTAAGGTCAGTCCCGTTGTTATTTGTTATCTATAACAGTGATTGTTTGTCATTGTAGACAGCTGGATCAGAAAAATATATCCGGACGGCTTCAAAATTGGGGTCGTCCTATACAGCCAGAAAGGTTATTGCTTGGGCAACGCATTGGGAAATGGCTGATTGAATTCAACACAGGCAAATGTGAGTGTGTATGCTGTTGGAGAAAAGCATACAGCAGAGAACGACTCAGATTATTGGACAATGTACGAACGACTGACCGAAACAGAAGTGGAAGAGAGACGAATGGAACCTCGGCTATTATTGAGGATTTCATACTGATGTCAGAAGTCACCCGCTGGTTAAGGAGAAATATAAACCCATCTTTTATCACCACATTGGGTCGTGTTTATATTACGAGGCACGGGAACATTTTTATTTACGTACATCTAAATGAAATTCGGCGATACTTATATGACTGTGTTTATGCACTCTTTTACTTAGCCATTCAGACGAAAATAAATCCAGGCATTGTTTAGTGGATCCAGATAAGAACCTCAATGGCGAAAATAGATGCAGCTTGTGATCCCTCGGTTCAGATAATGGAATCCATCGGGGAACATTAGAATGGAGATCCATCATAATTTACAGCTTTACAGAACTGCCATGTTTGTTTTTCTCTGATATCTCATGCCAGGAATAAAATAATGAATATAACTGTTAAAATACACTGTGCACACGTTAACCTACGTTTAACATACATAACTATTGAAGAATAAAATGTGCTGAATGCTGCGAATTAATGTGTATGTGTGTGTTTTATTCTTTCATTTGGACTGTGTGATAACAACAAGGGATAATTATTGCACTTCACTGATCAGATTAATTACTGTCAAAATGAGCTGCAGTTAACCCGTTATATTTCGGCACTTTCAGAACTACGGGATAATTTCAGTTATAAATGTATGCAAAAGAATATGAGGAGCTTCTGTTTCCAAAAAATATATATTTGAAGTAATGTCTGCATTCTGCTGGAATGAGACAAAACATTGCAAGGGACAGAATAAAGAGGTCTTTAAACAACTTAGATGGGCAGTAATGTGAAACATAGCGGATTGAATGTGAACGAATGTTCCATTCCGCGCACTCGCGGTCATGTGTCTCAGCTACAGGAGAGACAATGTCTAGAGTTGGATTGGACGACAGCAGACACATTGACTGTAATGCTGAAACTTCAAAACGATTACACACCTGTTGTATAGTTCGTAGAGACTCTTCCGTTCTGCAAGCAGAGTTGTCAGTGCTTTATTAAAATGTCACTGACCATGTTGATGTTTTCACTACTTCCCTTAAACTATCAGTGAGCTAAATGATCTCACCGCTACTCAGTCGAATAACAACATTACAAATCCTACTGACTGTCGTTAACCATAGAAATAATATTCTTGCTCTACAGCTTCAATCGATCAAAGTGATGACGTCCCGCCTGGCTTCACCATTCATTGAAATATATTCCTATGACATCCACAGATTTGAAATTCCCATGTATGAACAACATTCAGCTGTGGACATTCATACATGTTCCCTAGTTTTCAGTAGTCTGGCTGGGCGCCGAAGAGGGTTGTCATGGTGGCAGAAGGTCCGGTTCGAAGTCCGGACAGTCCAGCGTGCCCTCGTCCGGCAGTTGGAGCAGCAGGGCTTTGACCGCCGGGTCTTCCACCGGAAACACCTTCGCAGGGAATGCCGGGATTGGTAACCATGAAGATAGCAAAAGGTCACATACCCGTTGCAGAGGAACTATGTACACCGTGAGCTAGCCCGGGTCAGAGAAAGTACAACTTCCATGTTGGTTAGATGACAAAACAGCGCACAAACTGGTTCAAGTGCTGATTTGTTCTTAATGACAGGCCGTTGGTTTGCAGATTATAACCAAACGAGAAACTACATGGAGGTTTGGAAAAGTGTTGGACTGTTGCGAAGTCGGAAGGTCATCTCCAGGCATTCGTGGTGACCACTGGCGGTATGGTCACCCTCTTCCACTCATCACCTGACAGATGCAGATCCATTGGGCACACTCTGCAGATTCGGTCTAGTGAAGGGAGGACAATTCTGATTGTTTTAAACCCACTCTGGTGCACGCTGCGGAGTGGTATGGGCAAATAAAGCTGTGATGCAAATCCATTGTACACTCTCCATAGATCCGGTCTAGTGAAGGGAGGACCGTTCTGAGAGGGATGGGCGAATAAAGCTGTGATACAGATCCATTGTACACACTCCGTAGATCCGGTCTAGTGAAGGAAGGACCATTCTGAGAGTGATGGGCGAGTAAAGCTGTGATACAGATCCATTGTACACACTCCGTAGATCCGGTCTAGTGAAGGGAGGACCATTCTGAGAGGGATGGGCGAATAAAGCTGTGCAGTAGCGCGTTGACTGAGCAGTCCATCGCGCAGCTTATTGTCAGGGAGGAGACAAGGTGCTGGATTTCCATTTACTGAAGGCATTGGCTAAGTCCTGGTTTTCCTCTGGGAACTGGCTGAGCTCCAAGTTTTAATTCGTTTCTAAGGTTTTATCAGATGAACTCAGCTGAGATTGTGTGCCGCTGGTCTGGCAAGTCGGTCAACAACTCAGCAGTGAGGCTGATAACCAGGTGACGGGAGAGACCGGAGTGGAGAGCTCGGAGTAACTCCAAATCGCAGGGCTGTTGCGTGAGCCTATCATATGCAAATGCATGGATTCGCGGTACTCAATGATGCTCATGTGCACAGGTCGTATGTGGGCCTTACCGAACCATACTCCCAGGGAAATCTGGCAAATGCCATGATGTTGAAGCGTGAGAGAGAGGCTCAGTATGGAGCACAAGTTGCACCCTGGAGTCCACACAGACAAGCTGCCGTTGTGTTGTAATTCACCAGAGCTGCTCAGGACCAGTCGTCCCGGTCAACCATTCAACGAGGGCAGATCGTTGGGCGTGTTCGATACATGGGGAGATCTTTCATAGGGTAAGTTATTCTCAATAGTTAGCTGGCATGCAAATTGCATGAATTGATATGTAATTGGCTTAAAATTACAGGGGAGAGGGTGATGGAAGGATGTTTTTTTTCGGACTAAACGGACTACTAATGATATGCCTCAGGTATTTATACTTGGTTTATTGTTTTCTGTCTTCTGAATCGGTGGTCGGAAAACAAAATACAAGACATGGTTCGACATTTTACAGGTATGGCTGTTACCAGTACAGTTTATATAGTGGACAGGTTATATAGTGTTAACGAATTCCTCTGAAATTATGATCGTCTCTGTAAGTGGGCCGAGGAGTACGGAATGTGGCTCAATTCCGATGAGGTGGAGATGCAGTTGGGAGAGTCAATCAATGAGGAATATCCACTATAAACGGTTTGTCCCTGGCGATTGCAGTAGAACAGAGGAAGTAAAAGTCTATAGTTCCCTAAAAGCGGCAGTCCAACATCAAGTAAGACTGTACTTGGTCTGGTGTGTTCAGTAATACCCGGTCAGCCATATAAAAAAATGGTATTACGCTGAATGCAGTGCAGGAGTGATTTATTAACACGTTACCAGGGGATAAGTAATTCCAATGTGAGAGAAGTTGGACCGCAAGAAGATTATTGTTTGAAGGGGAGCTGAATGAACGGTCAACATTTGCATTTGTCTAAGATAACGAGGAATATCGACAGGATGAATACACTCAGTGTTTACACTAAATTTATATAACATTCAATAAAAATGGCATTCGTAGGAAATGGACAGTCAGGAAAGGTGTAGTCATGCACAATAACATTATTTAAAGCAGTTGAAGAGATGCATTCTTTGGGAAGCTTTGGCAGGTAACGCACCGGACGGTGACAGTAAGCGGCTTTAAGGGCAACTGGATTGGCAATAATGTGAAATAAATGAGGACAGAGCGTCAAACTGAAATAAATCTTGTTTCTCCATCGACGGATTATTTGTATTTTCATCCATTTATCGATTCTATAGGCACAGGTTATTCCAACGGTTGACATATGTCCCGTCAACATAACGCCTTCCGGGTAAGCTGTCATTCTCTGCAGCAGCGGCACACATGGGAAGAACTTCGCAGAGAGCGGGCGCAGGAAACGGAACAGACTAACCCAAATGCAGCCTTACTGCGCATACTATCAGCTATGCTGGTAACACCTGCAAAATATAGAACCATAAGACAGACATGACCCCCGCCACTGAATTCATTTCAGGAAAGCAGAGGAGAGGAATTCTATGACCAGCAGCAAGCTCGGTAGTCAGATGTCTGTAACCGTGTCAGATGTAGATGTAATATAATGCAATTCGCAGTACTGATAAATATGAAGCAGCACATGGCTCTGCAGCAACTTCATTGTGCTGTCCATCAACTGGTTCACATTTAGTCACAACATACACTTTCATTGAAAATCCACAAATTTCATGCTACAACATAGAATTGCTCTCATTTGCTAAATTGTTACTACCAATCGATGGTTTCTTTGTTACACCCAACTCAGAGAACCGCTCACATACAAACACAGACAAACAATTGATATAACCTCGGCGAGCTATGCTAACAGAATATTCATAAATACAGTGCAGCTGCTACAGGGCCAAAAGCTCGAAGTCCCGAACATCCCATGATTGACCACAAACATCTGGAGGAACGCTGCCTAATCCACTGAATTCCACAGACGTCAGCCGAATCGCTAAATTCCTGCAGTAGTTTGTTTCCGATACAGATCCCGCAATCCACTTTGAATGGTGTTTCCACTCCATTCCTGAAATGCAGAACACTGGGACTGACCAGGTGACAGTGGATAGCAGCGGCAGAAGCAATCACAACATTGGAACTAAATTTCAATTCTCATCGGGACAGCTGACACCGTGGCTTACCAGGAATATAATGCCTTAAATATAGTAAATATTTTGTATCCGCTGAATGACTGGGTACTTCATTTCAGTGAGAATCTGTAACTTCTGTGCCTCCTGAATTCACAGCTTCGGCAGACACTCTAAACTGATGCGTTCAAAGCGACCCTGAGTTATACAGAGGGTAAGTCTCCAGAGACGTGATAATACGCCTGTCAAAGCTACAGTTAGATGAAAAAGTGCTTTAGTTCAACACGATTGCCTCCGATGTACATATTCAGCCGATTGAAGACAAATGCATCAAATTTCTTGGACATTACCTCAGCTGTAACTCATCTGGGGAAAACAATAGACACTAGACAATAGACAATAGGTGCAGAAGTAGACCATTCGGCCCCTCGAGTCTGCACCGCCATTCTGAGATCATGGCTGATCATTCACTATCAATACCCCGTCCCTGCCTTGTCCCCATATCCCTTGATTCCCCTATCCATCAGATATCTATCTAGCACCTTCTTGAAAGCATCCAGAGAATTGGCCTCCACCGCCTTCCGAGGCAGTGCATTCCACACCTCCACAACTCTCTGGGAGAAGAAGTTCTTCCTCAACTCTGTTTTAAATAACTGACCTGTTATTCTCAATCCATGCCCTCTGGTACTGGACTCTCCCAACATCTGGAACATATTTCCTGACTCAATCCTATCAAATCCTTTAATTATCTTAAACGTTTCAATCAGATCCCCTCTCAATCTCCTCAATTCCAGTGTGTACAAGCCCAATCTCTCCAATCTCTCTGCGTAAGACAGCCTTGCCATCCCAGGAATCAACCTAGTGAATCTACGCTGCACTTCCCCAATTGCCAGAATGTCCTTCCTTAAACCTGGAGAACAAAACTGTACACAATATTCCAGGTGTGGTCTCACCAGGGCCCTGTGCAAATGCAAGAAGTCATCCTTGCTCTTGTACTCAATTCCCCTTGTAACAAAGGCCAACATTCCATTTGCCCTCTTCACTGCCTGTTGCACTTGCTCATTCACATTCATTGACTAGGACTCCAAGGTCTCTTTGCATTTCTCCCTTACCTAACTCTACACCGTTCAGACAATACTCTGCCCTCTTGTTCCTGCTTTGCAAAGTGGATAACTTCACATTTACTCACATTGAATGACATCTGCCAAGTATCTGCCCACTCACCCAGCCTATCCAAGTCTCCCTGTATTCTCCTAACGTCTTCTTCGCATGTCACACTGCCACCCAGTTTAGTATCGTCAGCAAACTTGCTGATATAGTTTTCAATGCCCTCATCTAAATCGTTGACATAAATCGTAAAGAGCTGTGGTCCCAATACAGAGCGCTGTGGTACCCCACTAGTCACCTCCAGCCAGTCCGAGAAACACCCATTCACTGCTACCCTTTGCTTTCTATCTGCCAACCAGTTTTATATCCATGTTGAAATCCTGCCCCCAATGCCATGAGCTCTGATTTTACTCACCAATCTCCTATGTGGCACCTTATAGAATGCCTTCTGAAAATCTAGGTACACAACATCCACTGGCTTACCCTCGTCTAACATCCTTGTGACACCCTCAAAAAACTCCAACAGATTAGTCAAGCATGATTTGCCATTGGTAAATCCATGATGGCTCGGCCTAATCCTATTACTGCCATCAAGATGTGCCACTATTTCGTCCTTAATAATGGACTCAAGCATCTTCCCCACGACTGACGTTAGGCTAACAGGGCGATGGTTCTCCGTTTTCTCCTTCCCTCCCTTCTTGAAAAGTGGGATAACATTAGCCACACTCCAATCTTCCGGAACGACGGAGCTCTATTGACAGCGAATGAGCTTTGTCACGGAGCTGCCATATTTACAGATTCCGGATTTTTGTTGACTAATTATTCATCTCTAAACCAAAATCACCGACACCAACTTATCTGACATTCTGCACCTGCGGTATCCCATTTTGAACTCTCCTTCAGGCCTTCAACCCACTGCAGGCCACACACATACATGCACACATGTACGCGAGCACTAACACACAGACTGACGCAGACGGACAGACCAACACACAGACCCAGGTTGATTCGCTAAATTCCTGCGGCAGTTTGATTTCGATGCAGATCCGAGAATCAACATCCCCGGTGTTTCCATTCCATTCCTGAAGCGCGGAACATCGGGGCTGGACAGGTGACAGTGGAAATCAGCAACAGAAACTATCACAACATTGCATATAACATAAATTCCCACCAAGGGCAGCTGACACTGTGGCTTAACAGAGAATTACAAAGACTAAAATAAAAGAACAGCAAACTTCCTATATTAGCAATATTACCGGATACGCCATTACAGTGAGAATATGTGAGTTCTGTTACTCCTGAATTCACAGATCCAGCAGACACTCTCAGCTGATGCAATAATCGTCTTTGATTTATTCAAAAGTTCGGTCTCCAGAGATATGGTTGCACCTCTGAATAATTTTCCTGGTTACAGTTACTTGACCAAGCACTTTAGTTCAACACTATTGGCTCCGATGTAAATTTTGGGCCGATTAACCCTGTCACAATTCTTGGGCACGACAGCAGCAGTGATTCATCAGCTGGAAATAACCGCAGGGCTCCAAACACAAAGACAAAGCTTTGTCAAGGAGCAGCCGCATTTCCACATTCCACATTTCAGTTTGTTCACTAACGGTGTTCACCAACACCGACAGACCGATCCACATATCTGCCCAGCGGTTTCCCATTTTAACTGTCCTTCTGTAATTCAACACCCTCCTGGCCACACAGGAGCGCGGGCGCGTGCCCACGCGCGAACACACAAACACACACACACACACACACACGCACACACACACACACACACACACACACACACACACACACACACACACACACACACACACACACACTCACGAACAACTCTGCAGATACTGGAAATCCACGCTTCACACATCGTGCTGGAAAATCTCTACTGAAATCCTCCAGTATTTTCAGCAGTTCCAATCTGTCAGAGGTCACATTAAAATAGAGAAGAAATGCTTCAGTCCGCAATGGATTGGCAGACCGGAGAGTAATATAAACAGTACAATAAATTGTAATAGGAATACATGTAGAATGGCTGGAAATGAATGACAAGCTTCAGACACACTGACAATAGTGACTATCGATATGTGACTCTGTGTGTGTGTGTGTGTGTGTGTGTGTGTGTGTGTGTGTGTGTGTGTGCGCGCGCGGGAACCCGCGCGTACCTGCCGTCTGGCTTTTACCTCTCCCTCATCGACCCAGTTTTTTTTTTCTCCTACCCACAGCGAAAGAGGCCATTCAAATCCGATTTCCCCTCCTGTCAAGAGACAAGGTTGAGACCAGCCGCTCCTCTCCCACACACAAGTTGTGTCACAGAGCATAGAGTGACCATCAGCTCATCAGTTCCATATTCCCAGTCAGCAGAGTCATTCTGTCCCACACTCAGCCCAAGTTGCAGATGCAAATTTTCAATACACTGAAACACACACAGTCAATCTTTCATTGTTTTCTGTACACTGTGTGCTACAGGCAGACACACAGACTCAGACCCCACATCTCCACCCATGGGGCTGGATGAAACGCAACAACAGCTTTGGCAAAATAAGCGTGGGTTCAGTAAAAGACAAGCAGATGGACAATTGGGAAGATGAATGTGGTGTGGGTGATATGTAAAACATTTTCTGATAAGCTCATTGGATTGCGGGTAGTGCACTTTTGTGGAGTCAATACTAATCAGCTGGTTAAAGGCAGAGAGACGGAATTACGCCTTTCGATGTCAGAAGGCGTGACCAGTGGGGTTACAGTAGGATTGGACCGAGTCCCCAGCAGTTTTCCCTACTGGGAAAAACACTCTAGACTGGCCAGACATACCTTGCGCTCCCAATCTCCAAGTGTCCGTGGGCTTCTCCGCTTCGGAGATGTTTGGTTTCTCGTTGCTGAAAGGTTATCGACCAGGAGTATTTGGAGTTCCTGGCTCTTATCGTGTTTCTCATCATGTGGATCTCCCGGTCAACTGGGCTATTTAGATCAGCTTCTCACTGGTCATTGTACAGGGCTAAAGCCAACACTGTGTCATGGCTCTGCCCACCACTGCCTTTATGCTTTAACTCTGACTGGGCTAAACCAGCTAAGTGGGGGCAACAGACAGAGTCGAACGAGATTACAGGTTGCCTCTGTTTTAGGTCTGGGAGTTTACATAGTAAGCAGCTATTCCTGTGAGAACGGTATCAGATTTAGCAGGTCAGTAACTTAAATTCCTTGTGAACACACGCAGTTGCTTTGATGACATAACTACTTGTCTGAGAATGGTTTTGGGATTAGCAGGTCATTATACGAAGCTTCTTGCGTCCTCGTTAATTTGCTCAATTTGCATAATCCCAGAGCAAGAATCAATTCAGAGACAACCAAATATTTGGAAAGCAAAGACAACCTGTTTGTTTGCTTCCTCTGTCCTTGACTACACTGTAGTTCCTTCTGACCAACATCGGCCTCTTCCTCATCCAAAGATACTTATCTTGGAATCACTATCCCCCATCCATTCGGTTGGATGCCCAGATGACTCCTGCGGAACCCCAGTAGGTGGGGAACGGTTACATTCTGTATGGAATATTACCGTTTACGAAATAAATTCACCGAATTTATACTGACCGCATTCTGTGTATTTCCAGAAAGAATTATACGCTTTTATTTTCCATTAGGTCTGCCTTCCATCTTCTCGTTTGATATGCATTGAACTATCATTTATGAGTGTACATAAAATAGTATTACTACAGCATGTGTTACTATATTCTTATCGACGGATATTTTTGAACATCTGTCCCACAATTCCTAAACGTACTCCAAAACCCTGGAGAGCTGAGCACTTTATTTGCTTTACCAGAAAGCAAATGTGAATAAATTAGTTTAGTGTGTTCGGTCCAGTGATGGATTATTTCTGTGCCCGCCTCCACAACACGTGTCCAGTCTGCAGTCAAGTGAGGGATTGGTGGCCACATATTCCCACATTTACTCATCTGTATCAGTGCATTGGGTGTGGAAGTTCTCCTTCATTACATTGTATAAAACAAATTTCAATCCTCTGTTTCTCTTTTGTTAATCCGTATCACCCGGGTCCGTTGAGAGGATTTCTTTTGTGTTTACTGAGTGTTTAACAAACAATATTATCACTGTTGACACAAATGTCTGCCATACTATTTCTGGAACAAACTGACACTGGCCCAATCATGGTTAATGACATCACAACAAAATACAACATTCTCATCATATTGAATGAAACCAGTAAAATACAAGGGTGATATCTGCTCTTATCTTCAGTGAAAATCTTAAATTATTTATATTTTTCTTTCTAGACCATCGAATGCGGACTCTCTTTTGACTCAAGGCATCCATTTTTACTCACCCAATTCTGTGTCGGAAAAGGGGGAAGAGGCTCTCGGATAATTTCCTTTCCCATTGATTTTTTTTGACGAACGGGCCTGCTCTCAGGTTGAGGGAACTGAATATTACCCCATTGATAGGACCTGCTCCAATATTCTTGGAACACATTTTCCATCTTCAATTCACCCAAATCAGTGCTATCATGTACATCTGGCACTGATTGTAATAACATACCTGTTTCTCCACCAGAAATTTCAGCTCGTTGATATGGTACCACCCACGGTTTCTACTTTGTCCACTGATGAACCTGTTTTGCCTATAATTTCCTAGACTCCGCGAAAGCCTCGATTTAAAGATAGAGAAGGTTGTTGTATTCTAATCATCACGCTTTGTCCTGAAGAATTTAGAATCCATACTGACCTGTGACTCAAAGTAGGCTCTGTCGGTTCATGTCCCCTCTTGGTGGATTGCCACATAATTGGCCTCTTTCACAGACTCTCTCATTTTTGTACCCACTTTCCTGGCAAAATCCCATCGGTTTCCTGTCTGACAAATTTAATCCTAAAACATTTCATGTCCCTTTCAGTCATAAGTTTATAAGGTAAGTAACCTGCCGAATAGGCTAATGTATTCCATATTATCAGCCAGGCAAAATACACATCTACAAGCCACGTTGTTCCACGATGTTCCACCACATTTGCAATCATAGTTTATCAATGTTTGATTCATCCTTCCACACTTTCTCTTGACTGTGGTTAACAGTGTTTATGAAATCTCTGCATTAACTCAGTAAGTTACCCAAGTGCTGCAGGACGGTCATATTAATGTCGGTCTCTCAGAACACTGTAATTGCAGAGTCTAGATATAGTTGTAGAGTGGACGAAAGATTATACCTTCCTTGCGGAACATCTCCACCCACTGCCAAATCGGCCTACCCTTGGTTAGCCAGTTCTGAATCCACGCAGCCAGGTTTCATTAGATCCCAGGCCACCTGACGTTCTGAATGCCTGCTCCATAGGGAGCCCAGTCAAACACCATAATAATTAATATACCTCAGATCGACTGTTCTGACTTCACTGCCTAATTTTCACGTTTTCATGGAACTCATTCTGGCTCATAAGGGACGACCTGCACTCCGAAAATTATGCTGACACTCTCAGCCAGGATACGCTTCTCCAGATACTCTTAAATTCTGTCTCTAAGGACCTTTCCAATAGATTGCCCACTGCTGACCGAACACTCACTGTCCTGTAATTCTCAGGACAACATTATATTTCTTGAATAAAGAAATATCATTTGTCATTCTCTGTGACCAGTGTTGGCGCAAATGTGATGTCCAAAAGCCCAGCAAAACCTTCGCACGCTTTCTATAATTACCTGGATTACATCACTTCTTGTACCGAGGAAATATTTATTTTAAAGTTTTCCCAATTCCCAGCTCGTAATTCTAAGCGTCTGCATGTCCAGTACAACTGCCCTTTTTCGCCGTATCCACATTCATCAATGTTGCTCTCACTGGGAGATATCGAAGGAAAGTATCATTAAAAACCTTCAATGTCTCCTTGCACTCCAAACACACGCTTGCACTTTTGTCGCTGATTTCTCCCACTCTCATACTTCTGTTTTCCACATATCTGAATGCGGCTCTACGAGGCCTTTTCGTGTCCCTTTCTAACTCTAATAAGTCCATTGTTAATTCCCTCCTGGCCAGTTTGTGACTTTCTATAGCCCTGACTGATCCTTCCTTCCAAAGTGTTTAGTATATTTATTTCTTCTACTTGCAGAGGTGTTTCATATCTCTTATCTACCAGGGTTACGTTACACTGTCATCCGTTCGCCTCCTCAATGGAAGTAGCGTATACTGAATACAGTCTAGTGCTCCATTAGCAGTCTCCACATTTCTGTTGTGCATTTGAGGGGAACATCACTTCCCAAATTCGCCTACCAAGAGCCTACCTAAATGTACAATCCATGCTATCTTATCCTGTCCCAGTGTGAGGTATTAGTAACTGTGGAGTAGCTGTAATATATAGTTTTGAAATACTGACCCGCGGAGAGATCTGTTAACTGACCTATTTCACTTTCCAGTACTAATTTTAGGATGGATTGTTCGCTTGACCGCCTGCCTGGACACTCCTTCCTGGACACAACTGAGGGATTCTGTCACGCCTAAACCGTTTAACCAGAGGAAGTTCGCCTGAGGTTGCCTGTGACAACAGCCGTGTTAATATGGAACCTGTGCAAAATCTATCTCCCGATCTGTCTCTGTCTCTGTGCACTGTTTTCGTTTTGTGATGGGAGCTCTGTACAGAATACTCTCAAACGAGTGTTTGTTCACTCCCTATTTCTGAGTACTACTCACAGTCAATTAACATACAATCCCATCACAGTGCCCTGCCTTTCCGCAGCTGAGGTACTATCAGACTCTACCTGTATTTAAAACGTTTTCCCTTTACTCATTTTACCCGACTATGTGCATTTTGAAACATCGCACCCCGAAGAGTGCGGAACTCATTCCTCCCCTTGTGATTGAATTGACTTAATATCCTACATCCTTCACATACATGAGGAATAAAACCCTTTAGGTTATTTCTCCGTCTAAATGTGTAATTTGCACTCACAGTAATGTATAATAATCTATAATGAATACAACATTCAATGTAACATAGAAAAGCACTCAAGGCAGCATGAGTTAATCGGTTTGGTTGAAGGTTGATGAAGTTGTCCAGGAGCCAGCTGGTCCCAGCTTTTGTTCTGCGGTAACGTTCTGTGGATGATTGTCAAGTCTCAGATAGTTTGGAAATCATTCATTTCAGGATGACCAGGCGCATGACTGCTTGACTTTATGACATGTTGCCAAACCTAATCATGCAATCTAAAACTCCGCTGAATAACAATTATTACACAATTATCTACACACATGGCCATTTAACGTAAACACATACTTCATTCCATTCCTCAGCTCTTGTCTGAATTTCCTCTGTGTCAGTGTATAGATACAAGTATTGGTGTACACACTGAGAGTTTGCAACATGAACCCAAATTGCTGTAGTATATATACCGGGGAACTCAAATATTTGTCCTGGTAATGGTAATTTTCCAATTACCATTTTAGGGAATGAGCTACATAGGGCATCCAAAGTAATATGAAATTAGCAGGAATTGGAAACAAAAATATCATTGATTTTCTGCGATTTTCTACCTCTGTATCTTTCTGTTTATCGCTGCTCTTCCGAAGCCCTCTGCGGACTCTATTTGCCGCAATTATATGTCAGACTGTTAACCCATTGAAGACAAGAATTAAGCCGATTGGTCGCAACGGTGCTAAAATGCTATCGAGTAATTCGTATCCTTTCCACACGGGTAAATTAGCGTATTCATGTGAGAAGACGCAACGCCACGGCACGTTATCAATAATGACGTAAGGGTCAATGGCAAAGTAAAACGGGATACTTCTCCCGCAGCTCACTATAAGAACCGTCCCCATAACCACCGTAGCTGTTCTCTCAGTGCAGTATCGTTCCCCGAGCTTTCGAAAACATATTGCAATGAAACGATCGAAGGTAAAACTGACCGTAAACCAAACAGGGCAGTCCCTCGTCATAATAAATAATACATTTGTCAGGGCGCATACAGGAGTGATGAGCAGAGATCTGGAATAAATGTAGATGTTGTTGGTCTGTTCCAGTAAAGCAGCAAAGATAACCACCGTCAGATCCGCTGCTGCCATTCCAACCAGCTAACGGGTGATGCATTTGGAGAGTCCGCATTTTCCCCGAGATAGGATCACAATTGCCGTTAAATTAACTGCAAGAAATTTGGATAATGAAAAAAAAAAACAACACAGTATTGTCTTTAGCTGCATATTTCTGGAGTCCCACCATTTTGCCAATGGTCTGATTTTTTTTTTTTGGAAGTGAAAAGCAGAAATTCAGTTTGTGCGGATTCAGCCAGTGCACACCGTCTGGACAATACTGGACAAAATTAGCATTAGTTTGGTGACTTTCCAATAGTTTAGAACCGGGCAGATGATTTCCACGACTCACGTACCGGTGAGGGACGATTGCTCCACATGCAACACCATTTCCATTATTTGAGGTGAGGTAGCTGAAGGGATTATTTTTTAATGCGTAATCTATAATATAGTGGTTTATGTTTATTCGACGGGCCGGTCCGTTGAAACACTTCGGATCAAGAAAAGCGACCACTGTCGGTTCAGAAAGTCGAGGAAGTGAAACTATAGAAGTTAGGTAATATTGGCACCAACGCAATTGACAGAAAGAAATAGAAGATTACATAGAAAAGACATGGAATCTGAATAAAAACTCTATCACTTGCTTGAATCCTCAACTCTGGAAATAAATTTCAGACGAAGATAGCATCTGTCCTCAGTAAAAGTCCAAAGAATGCTGCGGAACCAAAGCAAAATGACGACGGCACCATACATTGAGTGACCAGCTCCAGAATCTTACCAGGGATACCGATCGCTACAATTGCAGGATAGAAAACGACCGCGATGTAGTAAATCGCAGGATATCCCATATTCCGTTAGAGGCAGCGTTCAGTTGTACGAAACGATGCAACCGCTCATATGGATTGGTGACTGGTTTTACAGAGTTATATCCAAGTGAAAGCAATTCCACTGAGGCAATTAGTGTGGTTATCACATCTTCGCATTAGGGACAACCAGCTACACAAACACAGACATTTATGTGTTTTTCTCACTTTGTCACCGTGCCATGAATTCGTATCCCCGAGGGATGTTACAAGTTATTAACTTTTAAACAAATGATAATATGAACTTGGATGTATTTTCCAAGACATCTGACGGCAGCTGCTGAAATGGATCATTTTATGATGTATTGTTTCTAACATAGACAATTATCCTGAACAATCATGCTGGACACTCAAATTCAAACAGATTAATTTTGACCCAGTCAGCGGACCACATTCGCCTCTGACATTGAGGGCGGGACTTTAGCTTGCAGGAGAAATGTAGCACATTTTATTGAGAGGGAAGGTAGGACCATTTTTTTTCTGTCGCTTGTTCAAGTCATTTCGAGTTAGTTGAATGACGAAAGCCACAGCATCACATCATAACGCATCCTAATAAAACACGTTGTACATATGTTCTTCTGAGCACATGAAAGAGATCGGGAGTAATATTCCAGGGACCTTTCTAAGAAAAAAATTACGCACCCATAGGACTTTAGAAGCGGCTTATGGTCGGTTTGATGAACGTTCTTTTCTGGAATAACAGAGAGTCGTTAGTAGATTCTTTGATTCTGAGAAGTCTGCAGCAGGGATTGGTGTTAAGACGGTTGTTATTTATCATATATGCTAATGACTTATATGTCGATGTAGATAACAGAATCTGAATAATTTTGTGACAACTGCTGGGTTGGGAGCGTTGTTCTAGCCAGGAACTCTGTCCAAGCTTGTAGCTTGATGTTGCCTGGCTGGGAAATGAGTTGAAAAGTGGCAGATGGAGTTTAATGCAAACATGCACGGTGTGTTCTGCGTTGTGAGAAAAGCTGCAACACGTCAAGGCGCACATATCGATTGATGAACGTTCATTTCTCTATTAGCAGAGAATGGATGGTTGATTCTTTGACTCTTACAAGTATAGAGCAGGGACTGGCGTTAGGCCCATTTTTTAATCATGTATGTTAATGACACAGATATCTATGTAGAAAACTGAATCAGAAGAATTGCTGCCGATGCTTAAGATGGAGGCGTTGTTCCAGCCAGGAGCTCTATCTAAGCATGTAGCTTGATCTTGACAGGCTAGGACAGGCATGGGCAAACTACGGCCCGCGGGCCATATGCGGCCCGTTAAGCCTTTTAATTCGGCCCGCAGAACTTGATGAAATTATATTAACAAACCTTGTTAACGTTTTTTCCCCGCAATTCTGGCGTTTTCCCAACGGATGACGCTCTCTATACACATTGACCTTTGTTGAGGTGCAGCGTATTACTCCACATATTCGCTTTACTCTTTGTTCGGCTCGACCTATTTGTGTGAACAGGCGTTCAGCGTCATGAACATCAACAAAGCCAGCCACAGATCCAAGTTAACTGACCAACACCTCAGATCCATCCTGAGAATCGCCACAACAAAACTAAATCCAGACTTTGATGCGCTGGCTAAAAAGGGAGACCAACAACACTGTTCCCACTGAAATTAAAAATAAGTTTCTTCGTTCTGTTATGTAAAAAATGCATTTGAAAATATTTTTTTCAATAAGCCTTACATGTTACATGTCATTTCTGTTAAGTGATGGACATGAGTTGTGCGCAGGTGCACGTACGTTCCCCAAATAAAAAATGCGTTCCAGATCAAATAACGCGCTCCGCATACTGGCGCGCTGTCACTGTTCTGTCTTTGTGCGCGTCCTTGTTGAGTTTTGGCACAGGGGACAATTGAATAAGAAGGAGCAAGACAAGTAGACTTGCATCTCCTACCGTTTTTGAAATAAAGACAGTCAGGAGGAGAGTGATGATGATAATATCTTGAAGGATAACAGAATTTTCAGTGCGTTAAAATAATAACTGTTACTATTAAAAAATCTGTATTTTATTCGTTTAATTTTCAGTGTTTTAAAAGTCATTTCAATAAATAGCTAAATACCATGGGACTTCAAAGACAGATATTTTGTTGTAATGCATTAGTTCATTTTCAATTGAAATTAAAGCACATGTTTTCTACATATCCCATGATATTGTATTTTCTCTTATGAGGTGTATTACCAAAACACTCCGTCCATCTGCTCCTGGTCGGCCCCCCTGTCAAATTTTAGAACCCTTTGTGGCCCACAAGTCAAAAAGTTTGCCCACCCCTGGGCTAGGAAATGGGCTGAAAAATGGTAGATAGCATTTACTACAGAAAAGTGTAAGATGGTCTGCGTTTTGAGGAAAGATACAGCAGGTATCAACCCACATATTAAATATGTGTACTATAGTCTACTGCATTTAAAAAGAGACCTGGCGATGCAGATCGATAATTAGAGCAAATCGGAGTCACAAGCAGATCGACTTGTACTGAACTCTGATCACATTGGCCTTCACAATCCAATCACGGAGTACTCCAGTTGGGACGTTAATGTTGAATCTGCACAACGCGTTGGTGAGGCCACAGATGGAATAGGGAAACAGTGCAGAGTAAATTTACAAGGATGTTTCCTGGAGTGGAGAGCTTTCCTTAAGTGCACAGGCTGTGTGTACTTGGACTATTCTCCATATAGAGACGGAGGCTGATGAAGACCAGATAGAGGTGCACAAGGTGATGAAAGCCATTGATCGAGTGCATAGTAAGAGGTTCTTTTTTTTTTCTTAGGGCTGAAAAGGCTAACGCACGAGGACACAGTTTTAAGGTGCTAGATAATGGTACAGAGAAGAAACCAGGGGTAATTTATTTTTCAATAAATGGAATGCTCTGCCGGCGGCTTTGGTGTAAGCGGATACAATTGGATCTTTAAAGACCCTTTTCGACAGGTACATGGAGCTTACAAGAATAGACGGCGATGCGCTCGAGAAAGACTAGGGAATCTCTGGAGTGGGTTACATATTCGGGCACAGAATTTGCCAAACGAAGGCCTGTAATATGCTGTAGATTTCTATCGTCTATGTTCTATATTTGAGTGAATCTACAACTAGAGTTCATAGGCTTGGGGAGAAAGTAGTGGAAGTTATTCACTTAGAGGGTCGAGCGCGTGTGGAAGGAACTGCAAGCGTTACTGGGAGATTCGAATTCATTGTATCATTTCAGTTCAGGTTGTGTCGGTACTTGGATGCGAGAGCGGATGATGCAATAAATAGGGCAAAGCAGATCATAGTGGGATGAGCTAGATACACCGAATAGCCTATTTCTCTGTAGTAATAATCTGTGACTTCAAGACTATCTCTGTTCCATTTCTCCATTCAGTGCCTTCTCATTATCCACCTCGACACCAGTTGCGTATGTGCAGAACAAACTCACCTTTCAATCTGAATTTCTTCTGCCTTTGTGGAACAAAACTCTCCGTGTCATTTGTGGAACTCTGACCGTTGGGCGGTCCGCGGCTTATTGGAAGAACAAAGTCTCACCATTCTGCATCCAGTGTGGAACTTGTACCAATGTGTAGCCCTCGGTTGCCTGGAGAAAGCCTCACGTGTGTATTTATCGTGTAACTGTTGTTGATGTGCGGCCCACGGCTCACTGCAGGATGAGTCGCCTCTCTGTATCCATCGTGGACATGGTATCGATGTGAGATGTGTGGGACTGTTATTATCACCGTGGGCTGACTGGCCACTCTGGAGCTATTGTGGAACTCGTACTGATGCGTGGCTCTCGGCTTATTTTAGATGATCTCAGCGCTGATCAAACGTTTTTCCACTTTCACACTTTGAATACGATTGCGCTGACTGCTCTATCCTCACCGTGTGATTCACCTTTTCGTTTAGATTGTTTTTTTTTTATCTCTAGTTCGGAAACAGCTGTCATTTTTTGTGACAGCAATTCACTTCAGTGCCTACTCCGCCATTTTATTGTCAACTGCGCCAGTGATCAATACATCAGTTTCATTCATCAAGACATCAACGCTCGTGTCAAGGTTTAATTTGCTGATTTCTGAGATATTTGTGTTCTTACCAAGGCGTCATTTGTTATCTGTCTGCAGTTGCGCCTCTGATGGCAATTGATTTTTAGAATTGCAGCATTTCACAGAGCGAACGGGAAGACGGGGAGAAGAACAGTGACGGTCCGTTTCTCATCAATGCATGTTTCTGACTCTCACGGGGATTCAGAGGTGGTCAGCTTTCCCTGCAGGTGTGGTCATTGATTCGACGCTGGATGTGCTGCCTGGACGAGCACTGTCCACGTGCACACTTCAGAATGAATTAGATGTGTTGAAGCGGGCTCCTTTACTGGATGACATCAACAGTCCTACTGACTTGTTGAAGATTTAAGTGTGGAATATTCCATCACACTCTTGTTCCGTGTTATCTATATACACAAATTAGAGCATTTTAAGAGGCGAGTCACAGAGCAGGTTTCCTATGTAAATCTGTGCATTCTGTTACAAGGCAGTTGGAAACTCATTTTGCGAGTCAACTTGCGATTCACTGCGTTCCATTCTTATAGACCGGCCGCAGATCCGTCTGGATAGGAACCCGGGGGAATATTTACAAATTCATTCGCCAATGTCAATAAACATGGATTTTAGACGGTGAATGTGAAGCGATAGTGTTCCACAATGCGGTACAGGAATCTATTGTATATTGGGTATACACAATTTGGAATGAGGGAGCAGGTGTAGATGCGTGTAGGGCACATGGAATACTTGGACTGATTAGTGCCAGGGAAGAGATTCGTTGGGAGGGATAGTTGGTAAGGGGGTGACGTGATACCTGTAGAACGGGTTGGGGGCTGTTCAAACAATTGTATCCCTGTTACGAAGTTACGAAGGAGGAAAGCTGGACGTGTGTTAGGTAGCAACATGAAGATTCTGTTTTTTTCTCTCTCCAGCTATTAGAAGGACGTGGAGACCATAGATAGTGTGCAGAGGAAATTTACAAAGATGTTACCTGGGTTAGGGAGCATGCTTTATGAAAATAGGTTGGTGAACTCGGAGATTTTTCTTTGGAACGGCTGAGGATGAGCGTTGATCTGATCTGATCTGATCTTAAATGATGAGAGACATTGATCGTGTGGATAGTCAGAGGTTCTTACCCAGGACTGAATTAGCTGGAACGAAAGGGCACAGTTTTAAGGTGCTTGGATGCAGGTACTGAGGAGATGTCAGCGGTAAGTTGTTTTTTTTTTCCACAGTGATGGTGATTCCGGGTAACGGTCTGCTGGCGACGGTGATGGAGGCCGATACGGCAGGGTCTTTTCAGAGACTCCAGGACAGGTACATGGAGCTTAGACAAACAGAAAGTTCTATGTAACTCCAGGTAATTTTCAAGGTAAGGACATGTTCTGCTCAGCATTGTGGGACGAAGAGCCTGTATTATGCTGTCGGTTTTCTATGTTTCTATGACGCTGAAGGAAGGTAAATTCTCCAGAAAGTGAGGCATTGATGTCAAGAAATATTCAACAGTTTCAGGGTGATAATATCGTTTAGTCAATCAAAGGTCAGGCAAATGGTTGCAAAATGAAACACGGAATACGGCAAAATAATTATAATTACTATCTGAATTCGATGAAAATGAAGAAAATGGCACGAGATTTCAAGCGTGTGAGGATGGTAGATTAAGATGTTCAATTCGAGTCAGCTGAGGAAACAGGTCGATTTACTGCAGGAAAGAGTTGCTCTGCCAACTCTGCTACAACATTCCTGATGGCGTCTCTCCGGTGAATACAATTACTGTCCTTCCACCTTCAGAAACAAATATGCTGGTGTTAAATTTTTAGCGCTTAAAAAACCTCCCTGTCATTAACAGAGATTCATTGCGTTCTGCTAAAGATCAGATTTGATACGCATTTAGTGCACGTTATACATGCTATAAAACTTATTATTTATAATATTTCTAAAATCAGCAGCTTAAGTTTCGTGACAAAATAAAATCTCCAAGACTTCCATTTTAAAGTGTCTTAACAGTTAGCCTGCTGGTGGCGTACTGATATCAGTGCTGAACTGGGGGTCGAGAGGTCCCGAGTTGAATCCACCCGACACGCTTGCACGCTCTCCGTCTTTGCTTGGTGATCTCTTAAAAAAAAACCTCACCCGTCCAAAGCTACTGTTGTAACTTGCATTGTACACGATTTACCAATACGTCAGAGCATCGTGCAGGAAAGCATCTGCTAGCTGGAAAATTCCAGATGTGACATACCTTTCATAATGTGAAGTTAATGTTTATGTGTTCCTGAAGATAGGAACCCCACGATACACTGAACAGTTAGTAGTTCAATGTTGTTTGTAGTTGATGATATTTAGCATAATAAAGGTTGGCGATATTTATTTGACCTGTACAAAAACATCATTTTCAGGATGATAATGAACGAAGAGAAGCCATCGGGAATTTTGTACAGAAAACGTCCCAGTTATCTGCTGCAGCCGATGGAGGAATTCTCCAATCTTGAGTTCTTTCCTGCCATTGGAACAAGACTTTTGAGGCCGAAGGATTGAAACTGTCCCAGAGCAATGGCTTTATCGATATGAAATTCTTCCTTCACAAGTTACCTCTTCTTCAGGAAAGACGGAAATCAACACTGCTACAAATAATTGAATAAGAGTTAGGAATAAAACAACAAACAAATCAGCTGGGACATATTCTTTCAGAAATTCTTTCAGAAATTTACATTGCACGGTTTTCACAGCCTTTTCAAATATACATCTGTTTTCTAGTTACAATTCTCCATATTCCACAGAAATTGTGATCATGCTATTTCAAAGAAAGAGATTTTCAGTTTATCGCTAATGGGCGTATATGAATAAATAGCCAGTTTCGTAGATAGATAGATCGATAGATTGACAAGGATTGCATTTAATTCGATTTTCTGGGTTGTGAAGAGAAACAAAGGTTATTTCGAAGGGATCCATTACTACAATAAACTGGACTACAGCAACATCACTACCCACGCAGTACCTCAAATGCAATCATGAATGTCATTTGCAGCCATGCACAGCAGGAGATGGCGATGTGATGTGGACAGAATTTCTGTGCAATTTATCGTTTAGAGGAGAGAGTGGTACGGTCAATGTGCCAACAAGCGGCCGAAACATCCGTGGACGTAAAGAAATTTCACATCGGCTTTTGTTGTTACTTTCGTACTCATCGCAGGTGTGACACAGAAGATAAGGAGAAATATTCACAATTTTTTTTTTCTATTGACACTTCAGGCTTTGTTAATAATTCGAGGCACCGGCACATTTTTATTCTCGTACATCTAAATGAAATTCAGTGTTGTTTATTTTCGAGTTGTGTTGCACTCTTATATTTAGTTAGTCTGCACGGAAGAAAATCCAGACATTGTTCAGTGGGTTCACGGATAAATAACCTCATTGATGAAAATTGTTCAGTGGGTTCAGATAATGGAAATCACTGGGGAACATGAGAATGCCGAGCTCTCATCATCTAAACACAACCGATATGATTTCCCTCTGTGGCACATAACAGAGGTGCCGAAGATGTGTTTGAGATATACACTTTCACAACATTCAAAATGTAATTGGATAGTCCATGGATAGGAAGGCCTTAACAGGAAAAGATCCAACGGGAAGCAAGCGAGGATAGCTTAGTTGGTAGGAGTATGTGTCACTGTTGCTACATCCGTTCACTAAGACTGCTTACTTTAGTAACTGGGACATTAATCCCTTCTGTGATTCTGTTCCTGCCACATAACAGCATTAAAATAGTTAATGTAATTGTTAAAATACCCTGTATAAGTGTTAACATATGTTAGGAATGCTTAATCTTTGGGAAAAAAAAGTGCTGTGTACGTGGAATAAAAGTTTAAGCATTCTGTTATTTCATGCAGATGGTTTAGAACAACAAGAGACATTTATTTTTCATCACTTGGCAGATTAATTACTGTCAGGTGAGTGCATTTAACCCATTATTGGTTGGCAATTACAGAACTTCGAGATACGCTCAGTTATATGTTTGTGTGCAATAAAATTGAGAGGGTTTTTAAGGATTTAGAAGTAATTTGCAACCTGAAACACAACCTGATGAATAAGCACAAGTACCTGAACGTGAAAGATCAAAACAAGAAGAGGAAATATCCTTATTGTTCAGCTCTTTGTCTTTTTCTCCTGTCACTTTCCAGATTGGGAAACGTATTTTCATTTGTAAGACGAAACGGAATTTAGTACAATTACAATGAATTCCGTTCACAAGGATATTCTTTGACCTATCTGTTCAAATTTAAATATGGATTCGAATGGGGATCTGTGGAAATAGAATCCGAAATTGCATAAAAATGTTCCGCTTGTATTCAGTGGCTGGAATTAATGGTCTGGGAATTGAGAACTGCTTTCATTGAATCATTCACTCTGTAATGATGGGTAGCTTTATATTGTAGTACCGAAATTTAATGCGGTTTCCATGATGATGTCGGCTTTGGTAATCCAGGTCTATCGCTGACCAACCCAATGCAGTAATACTGTTGCCTCTGCAGACTTACCAGTGACAAAGAGTTCAGAGAATCATTTACCAATGGAGATGAAAGTGGTGAGAGAGAATGAATAGGAAGTGGAGGAACCACTTCGACCTGTACAGTGAGTAAGTTTATGGAAGGAGGTGCCGAAGATGTGTTTGAGATATACACAACGTTCAAAATGTAATTGGATAGTCCATGGATAGGAAGGCCTTAAGAGGAAAAGATCCAACGGGAAGCAAATGAGGATAGCTTAGTTGGTAGGAGCTTGGGCCACTGTTGCTACATCCGTTCACTAAGACTGCTTAATTTAGGAACTGGGACATTAATCCCTTCTGTGATTCTGAACTTAAGTTGTGCTTCATTTCAGATTTCGGGCAATTGCGGCAATTGGATTTCTGTCATCTTTCATGGAGGGAAATTATGCAAAATCACAACGTTTACAACTATTTTGCTCGCCAATATATACAAGCTCAGATCGAAGAACGGGACAGATGTGTCTGGATAAAACCTGTCCACTCAACCTACTACTTTGCATCCAAGTCAACAGTATCAGGTGCCATAATCCGGAGCTTTTTAGACAACTGTAGTGTTGGACCATGTACGGGTTCTGTTGGAAAGAAAATATTCTAAACGCCTTTCTGATTCAAAAGCAGCATGAAATAAATCACAGTGGAAGTGTTGAACTCCGTAAAGTGCACATTTCTCAGGGTGACATGCAATCGTCTCATCAGCCACTTGAAGTAAATCAGGGAAAGATAGGATGTAAAGAATACTTATCGGCCACGAGTTCAGATACCGACAATTTCCCCCCGCAGATATCATTGAAGAAATCGGAAATCTGCTCACGCACACCATTCCCGTTGTAAAGCTCGTTATTTAAGCATTTACCCACATTTTCAGAGAAGAGCCGAAGACTTTGACAATGTCTCCATGCAGCATTATTCTGGCATTGACCATGAAAAATGTAATTCAAACCAGGTCGTCGTGTTCGGTTCCATTTCATGCCCTCTTTGACAACTTGAACCACTCTATCAGGAATGCCGAATGTTACTGAGAAAAGAAGTGACATCGAAACAAGGTGAATTAATATCCTCCCGGCTAATTGCATAATCTATTAATTTTATGGAGTGATTATTCTTAGCTTAATGTAACAGGGGAAGTAAATGAAGCAGCAGAATCAAAGGGAAGTGAGTGCTAAGCCCATCATAGTTTCATAGTCAGAAACTGAATTCAGAGAAAAGAAAAGTCTAGGTAGAAGTGTGATTTACTTTCGTTTCTTGGGAAACAACAAAATTGAACATTTAGTTGTTCGATTGTTTCATTCAATATTAGAGAATCTCTACAATATAACCATATAAACCATAAGAAAATTACAGCACGGAAACAGGTCATCTCGGCCCTTCTAGTCCGTGCCGAAGGCTTACACTCACCTAATCCCACTAACCCGCTAATTTCCTGTCTATATACCTATATAATTGTGCTTTAAGTGACAATACCGACCCTGCCTCTATCACTTCTACTGGAAGCTCATTCCACACAGCTACCACACTCTGAGTAAAGAAATTCCTCCTCATGTTACCCTTATATATTTGCCCCCTCAGTCTCAACTCATGTCCTCTTGTTTGAATCTCCCCTACTCTCAATGGAAAAAGCCTATCCACGTCAACTCTATCTATCCCCCTCATAATGTTAAATACCTCTACCAAGTCCCGCGTCAACCTTCTACGTTCCAAAGAAAAAAGACCTAACTTGTTCAATCTTTCCCTGTAACTTGGGTGCTGAAACCCAAGTAACATTCTCGTAAATCTTCGCTGTATTCTCTCGATTTTGTTGAAATCTTTCCTATAATTGGGTGACCAGAACTGTACACAATACTCCAAATTCGGTGACCAGTACTGTACACAATACTCCAAATTCGGCCTTACCAATGCCTTGAACAATTTTAACATTACATCCCAACTCCTTTATTCAATGCTCTGATTTATAAAGGCCAACATACCAAAAGCTTTCTTAACCACCCTATATACATGAGATTACACCTTCAGGGTACTATGCAATATTATTCCTAGATCACTCTGTGCTACTGCATTCCTCAATGACCTACCATTTACCATGTATATCCTATTTGGATTATTCCTACCAAAATGTAGCACCTCACACTTATCAGTATTAAACTCCGTCTGCCATCGCTCAGCCCACTCTTCTAACAGGCCTGAATGTCTCTGCAAAATTCTGAAAACCTACTTCATTATCCGCAACGCCACCTGCCCTAGTATCATCTGCATACTTACTAATCCAATTTACCACCCCATCATCCAGATCATTAATCCAAACAACATTGGACCTAGTACAGATCCCTGAGGCACAACACTAGTCACCGGCTTCCAAACCTGACAAAAAGATATCCACCACTACTCCCTGGCATCTCCCATCTAGCCACAGTTGAATGCACTTTATTCCTTCAACATTAATACCTAACAGAATACTTATACAGAATCAAATTATTATTCTTCGCAGACCAGCACGGAAAAGGAAGCGTACGCCAAAGTCTGAGAGACGGAACTAAATTTTGAACCTAAAGGCAACCCCCTACTCGCCCCAGATACGGATAAGCGGCGGCAAAACATCGACTGTCCCCTCCACCATTATTTCAGCGGGCAACCTCTATCTACCAATCAACCAATAGCAAATCCCCAAGGGAAAAATAACAATGATTTTACACTACAACAAAATCAAATCGTTAAAAAGGACAAATCAACATACCACGGTGCACTCTCCCACGTAACAGTTTGTGCGTCGCTTTTTATTTTCAATTTCACCGACTCGAGAATCGAAAACACACCCCCATTCCAACAACACGAGAAAGGGAGCGCAAATGCGCAATCCGAGTACGGATGCCTCCAACGGGTGATCCGGTATTCGCGATTTCCATTTTCTCCGGAGATGATTCACCTGCATTGAATCGGTTTCTACCCTAGTGCCGCATATTCTATGTGTTTAATGCTAACTCAAGTTTTTGAAAGTAATCCAAAAATGGTCCCTTCAATGTTAGAAAGTCTTGTCTAGTTTTAGAAATTGAACAACGAATCTACTCTAAATTTAAGCATGACATCTCTATTATCGACAAATAAATTTGATTGTCTCAACCTAGTTTCAAAGTCTATCTACCTATGTGCACCCTACTAAAATCCTCGACTCTCCATGAACAGACATTGATGAGAAAAATATTACCCAATCTGACCATGGAGCCATCTCCACCTACATGTTTATTTCTCAATAACCGTTTATTCCCCGACTGGTGTACCCTGCTCTGCTTCAATGTGGAGAGAATAGCCCAGATTCGCTACTCACGGGGAAAAGCAGTTCCTCCTCCTCACGGCCTGAATCGTGAGGCTATATCCCCCAGTCCAGTCTCAACTACCAGTGGAAACAGCTTCATTGTCTCTATCTTATCTATAGGATTCATAGTTTTATATGTTTCTTTGGCGTGTAACTCCAGGCCACAGTCTTCAAAAGAAACCTGAAAAGGAAGTAAAAGAGATATTAAAGATAGAAATGTTCCTGCTTCCGAAGATGCAAGAAATGCAGTCTCTATTAGACGCCATCGTCCTCATCTCTGCTCTCCGATTATGAAGGAGTTATCACACTAAAGGAATATTCTTTCACTCCATCGCTAAGGCGTTATAACTATAGTTACCGATTGGAGGTGCGTGTGTCAAAGTTCCCAGTACAGTCCAAATCTGTAAATTTAACGGTTGTAATGTCGATTATTGAGCCTGATAGTATGCAGCAAATCGTTTACTTAGTATCAGTCATATTTTTGGTCATGATTGGAGGTGACAGTACGTTTAAGTCCTCAGAGGTTTAGTCAGGTGGAGACGTCATGATTTTAATATATTGGATGCTAACTTGCGGACGGTACATAAATGCCAGCGTCCCTCTGCTTTGGATTCCAAAGGATTTCTTAAAAGTTGTATGTTCCTAATCATAGGTCATTTGTTAGCTGCTAGTACAGGGGTGGGCAAACTTTTTGCCTTGAGGGCCACAAAGAGTTCTAAAATTTGACAGGGGGGCCGGACCAGGAGCAGATGGACGGAGTGTTTTGGTAATACACCTCATAAGAGAAAATAAACTATCATGGCTATGTAGAAAACATGTGCTTTAATTTCAATTGATAATGAACAAACGCATTACAAAAAAATATCTGTCTTTGAAGTCCCATGGTAATTAGCTATTTATTGAAATGACTTTTAAAACACTGAAAATTGAATGAGTCAAATAGAGCATTTTTTAAATAGTAACAGTTATTATTTTAAAGCACTGAAAATTCTGTTATCCTTCAAGATATTATCATCATCACTCTCCTCCTGACTGTCTTTATTTCAAAAACGGTAGGAGATGCAGGTCTACTTGTCCTGCTCCTTCTTATTCAATTGTCCCCTGTGCCAAAACTCAACAACAGAACAGTGAGAGCGCGCCAGTATGTGGAGCGCTTTATTTGATCTTGAGCGCATTTTTTATTTTGAGAACGTACGTGCACCTGCGCACTACTCATGTCCATCACTTAACAGAAATGACATGTAACATGTAAGGCTTATTGAAAAAAAATATTTTCAAATGCATTTATAACATAACACAAGGAAGAAACTTATTTTTAATTTCAGTGGGAACAGTGTTGTTGGTCTCCCTTTTTAGCCAGCGCATCAAAGTCTGGATTTAGTTTTGTTGTGGCGATTCTCAGGATGGATCTGAGGTGTTGGTCAGTTAACTTGAATCTGTGGCTGGCTTTGTTGATGTTCATGACGCTGAACGCCTGTTCACACAAATAGGTCGAGCCGAACAAAGAGTAAAGCACAAATGTGGAGTAATACGCTGCACCTCAACAAAGGTCAATGTGTAGCGGTGTGCTACATGCAGCGCTAAAATTACGACACGGAGTCGGTAACTGCAGTTGAAGAAAAAAACTTTATTCGAAATCCCCAGCCTCACTTTTAAGCCTCCCTCAACCTGCCCCCCTGCGCAGAGGCTCCAAAGCTCTGTGCTTGCAAATCCCCGCAGGCTATCTCCCTTAGCCGGAACGCTGGCTAATTGTGAGCCGGTTCGAATGTGCGAGGAAATGGGTCGCCACAAATGTATATAGAGTGCGTCATCTATTGGGAAAACGCCAGAATTGCGGGGAAAAAACGTTAACAAGGCTTATTAATATAATTTCATCAAGTTCTGCGAGCCGGATTAAAAAGCTTAAGATTAAAAGATTAAAAAGATTAAAAAGTTTGCCCATGCCTGTGCTAGTATGTCATGTTCAGCGATAGTTTTAAGTGTGAACACATTGAGAATGTGAGATATTGCACAAGGTCTGGACATTTATTAATTCAGTTCAAAGAGAAACAAAGGTAATGCGTACACGAGTCAACGGCCGGCTAGTCTTGTGATTGTTAGGTTTGTATTGAAAATATGTTTTAATTAATCCTTTCTTTCACAACAAGATCTAACTGCCTGCTAATGTCTGATTCATTGGTTGAAATAACTTTCCAGGAACATGTGAATATCAGGGACAGCTTCCTTTTTCGTCATGCATAAAGACTTAGTCTCGGGTGTCCGCAATCACCCGCATCTGGTTTTTCTTTTCTCTTTATAATATTTGGTAAGGTTTTTCACTCCAGGAGTTAAATGATTATTCTATATGCGCCAGTAAGCGACGACAGTTTTGAAGGAAGAAACGTCGAGCGTAGAATTTGCATTGCCTTACCTGTGTGTTTGTTTGCTTTGGTACTGGTTTCACAGAGAGACACTGATTCTACACAGACTATGTGAAATCAAGGTTAGAGTGATCGAGATATGAGCGTATCTATTCTAGTTAGGATAAACCCGCTGTTCAAATGTAAATTGACATTAAGACAAATTCAGATGTACTTGCATTGGGAATTTGAAATTCGCATTCTGGGAGGCAGGTTTATTTCAGGAGCACAAAAGGATGTTGCTGAGAATTTGAAATGCCAGTTCAGAGTTGCACGCTTGTATTGGAAAATATTGTTTTGGTGTAATCGTAGCATCTGCTCTGTAATGAATGAACAGGATTTCAGTTTAGAGACAGTGCTGTTTCATTCCGAACTCAGTAAGTTATCCAAGTGCTGCCGAACGGTCTCATTAATTTCATTCTGGCAGAACACTGTAATAGCAGAGTCTTGATGTAGTAGTAGAGTGGACTAAAGAGTATACCTTCCTTGCGGAACGTCTCCATCAACTGCCAAATCGGCCTTCCCTTGGTTAGCCAGTTCTAAATCTATGCAGCCATGTTTCACTAGATCCCAGGCCAACCGACGTTCTGATTGCCTGCACCATAGGGAACCCAGTCAACCACCTGAACAACTAATACACCTCAGGTAGACCGTTCTGACTTCATCTGCCTACTTTTCACTTTTTTCATGGAATTCATTCTGGCTTATAAGGGACGATCTTCCCTCAGCAAACTATGCTGACACTCCCGGAACAGGACAGGTTTCTGCAGATACTCATAAGTTCTGTCTCGAAGAACCTTTCCAATAGCTTTCCCACTACTGACCGAACACTCTCTGGTCTGTAAATCTCAGGACAACATTACATTTCTCGAATAAAGGAATAACATATGCCATTTTCTGTGGCCAGTGATGACACAAACGTCATGTCGAAAAGCCCGGCAATAACTTCGCCCGCTGTCTCTATTTACCAGGGGTACATCCGTTCTAGCACCGGGGAAAGATTTGTTTTAATGTCTTCCCAGTTTTCAGCTCGTAATTCTAAGCGTCGGCATCTCCCAGTACAACTGCGCTTTCTGGCTGTATCCACATTCATTAATGTCGCATTCACTGGGAAATATCGAAACAAGGTATCATTAAGGGCCTTCACTCTCTCCTTGCACTCCAGACACAATCGTGCACTTTTATTGTTCATCGGTCCCACTCTGTCATTCGTAATGCTTCTGTTTTTCACCTATCTTAATGTGTTCTACGAGGCCTTCTCATGTCTCTTTCTAACTCCTCTAAGTCTATTGGGAATTTCCTCTTGGCTACATTATGACTTTCCATAACCCTGCCTGATCCTATCTTCAAGAACTCGAAGAATATTCATGTCTTCTTCTTCAAGAGGAGTTGCATATCTCTTATCAACCAGGCATACTGTACACAGCCATCCGTCACCCACCTCAACGAAACAAGCCGATACTGAACTCAGTCTAGTTCTCCATTAACAATCACCACATTTCTGTTGTACATTTGTGGGAGCACATCGCCTACCAAATTCCCAAATTCGCCGACCAAGACCCTACCTTAGCATCAAGTAAATACACTCCATACTATCTACTTCTATCGTTATGCAAGGTATTAGTGAATGTCGAATCGCTGTGCTCTATCGTTCTGAAATACTGACCCGCGGAGTGATCTGTTAACTGACCCATTTCACTTTCCAGTACTAGTTCTAGGATGAATTGTTCATTCGACAGCCTGCCCGTTTATTGTGCCAGGACTCCTTCCTGGACACAACTGAGCAACTCTGTCACGTCAAAACATTTTACCCAGAGGAAGTTCCCCTGAGGTTGCCTGTGACAACAGCCGTGTTAATATGGCACCTGTGAAAAATCTGTCTCCCAATTTGTCACTGTCTCTGTGTGTTGTTTTCGTTTTGTGATGGGAGTTCTGTCCAGAATGCTCTCAAACGAGTGTTTGTTCACTTCCTATTTCTGGGTACTACTCACAGTCAATTAACATAGTCCCATCACAGTTTCCTCCCTATCTGCAGCTGTTATACTGTCACACTCTCACTGTATTTAAAACGATTTCCCTTTATTCATTTTACCCGACTCTGAACATTTTGAAACATCGCACCCCGAAGATACCGGAAGTCATTCCTTCCCTTGTAATTGAATTGACTTAATATCCTACATCCTTCACATCCATGAGGAATAAAACCCTTTAGGTTATTTCTCCGTCTAAATGTGTAATTTGCACTCACAGTAATTTATAATTATTTATAATAAAGAGAACAGTCAATGTAACACAGAAAAAAAAACATTCAAATCAGCGTGAGTTAATCTGTTAGCCTGGTTGATGAAGTTGTCCCAGAGCCTGCTGGTCCCTGTTTTTTATTCTGCAGTAACGTTTCGTGAATGATTGTCAAGTCACTGAGATAGTTCGGAAATCATTCATTTCAAGAAAACCAGGCACATGATTGTTTGATTTTATGACATTTTGACAAACCTACTGAAGTACTCTAAAACTTCTCTGAATATCAATTATGACACAATTATCTACACAGATGGCCATTTAACGTAAACACATACTTCATTCCATTCCTCAGCTCTTGTCTAAATTTTCTCTGTGTTAGTGTATAGATACAAGTATTGGTGCACACACTAAGAGTTTGCAACATGAACCCACATTGCTGTAGTATATATACCGGGGAACTCAAATATCTGTCCTGATAAAAGTAATTTTCCAATTGCCATTTCACGGAATGAGCTACATAGGGAATCCAAAGTAATATGAAATTAGTAGAAATTGCAAACAATAATATCATCGATTTTCTGCGGTTTTCTACCTCGGTATCTTTCAGATTATCGCTGCTCTTCCGAAGCCCTCTGCGGACTCTATTTGCCGCAATTATATGTCGTACTGTTAACCCATTGAAGACAAGAATTAAGCAGATTGGTAGCAACGGTGTTAAAATGGTATCCAGCAATTCGTAACCTTTCCAGACGGGTAAAGTAGCATATTCATGTGAAAAGGCGCAACGCCACGGCATGTTGTCAATAATGACGTAAGGTTCAAAGGCAAAATAAAACGGGACACTTCTCCCGCAGCTCACTATAAGCACCGTTACCATAACCACCGTTGCTGTTCTCTCAGTGCAGTATCGTTCCCCGAGTTTTCGACAACATATTGCGATGAAACGATCGAAGGTAAAACTGACCGTAAACCAAACAGAAAGGTCCCTCGTCACAACAAATAATGCAAGTGTCAGAGCGCATACCGGAGTGATGAGCATAGATTTAGAATAAATATAGATATTGTTGGTCTGTTCCACTAAAGCATGAACGATAACCACCATCAAATCCGCTGTTGCCATTCCAACTAGGTAACGGGTGATACATTTGGAAAGTCCACATTTTCCCCGTGGTAAGATCACAATCGCCGTTAAATTAACTACAAGAAATTTGGAGAATGAAAAAAAAAATCAACACAGAATAATCGTTAGCGGCAAATATCTGATGTCCCACCATCTTTCCAATGGTATGTTTTTTTTTGGAAGTGAAAAGCAGAAATTTAATCTGTGCCGACTCTGTCTGTGCACACCGGCTGGACAATAGTGGACAGAATTAGTGGGTTGGCGACTCTACGACAGATTAGAGCCGGACATCTGATTTCCACGGCACGCCCTGGTGTCGGTTGATAGGCCGATAAACAACACCATCACCATTGTCTGAGTGGAAATAGCTGAAGGGTTTATTTGTGGTGACATTATAAGATTTAATACATAAGTGAAATTTAACGTTTTACGGAAGAACAGACCTGAGCGTCGACATTCGATCGTCTGGTCAGTTGAAACAGCTTCTGATCTGGAAAAGCAATCACTGTCGGTTCAGAAAGCAGAGCGTGTTGAAACTGTGGAACTATGGCAACATCGGCACCAACGTAATTGACAAAGAAATTTTAAAAAAATTTAAAAAAGCTTCGCATAGAAAAGATATGGATTTTGAGTAAAGAAACTATCATGTGCTTGAATCTTCAATTCTGGAAACAGATTTCAGACGAAGATAGCATCTGTGCTCAGTGAAAGTTTAAGCACTGCAGCGGGGAAAAAAAAACGAAGATGAAGACGACACCATGCGCCAAGTGACCAGCTCCAGTACCTTACCAGGGATACCGATCGCTACAATTGCAGGGTAGAAAACGCTCGCGAAATAGTATATCGCTGCATATCCCATATTCCGTCAGCGGGTGCGTTCAGTTGCACAGAATGATCCGACAGCTCGTATGGAGAAATTTTACAGAGTTATATAGAACGGAGACCAATTCCACTGAGGCAATTAGTGTGATTATCACATCTTCGCATTAGGGACAACCAGCCACACAAACACTTACATTAATATGTTTTTCTCACTCTCTCACCGTGCCATGAATTCGTATCCCCAAGGGATGTTACATGATATTAACTTTTAAACAAAAGATTATATGAACATTGCTATCGTACGTTCCAAGACATCTAACTTCAGTTGCTGAAATGGGACATTTTCTGATCAGTGTTGTTTCTAACGATAGACCATCATCCTGAACAATTAACATGAAAATCAGCTTCAAACAGATTTATTTTGTCCCATTCAGCGAAGCACATTCGCTTCCGACATTGAGGGCGGGACATTGGCTCGACAGGTGAAAGAGAGTACACTATACTGAGGGGGAAGATAGGATCATTTTTGTTCCAGTCATTTCGAGTCAATTGTATGACGAATTTTACAGTATCAACTGATGGCATGTATCACAATAAAACACGTTATACTTATGTTCTGAGCATATAAAAGAGATAGAGAACAATATTCCAGGGACCATTGATAATAAAAAAAATACGCACCCACACGAATTTAGAAGCGTCTTGTGGACGAACTGGTGAACGCTCTTTTCTGGATTAGCAGAGAGGGGATGGGTGATTCTTTGACTCTGAGAAGGCTGCTGCGGGGATTGGTGTTAGGCCCGCTGTTATTTATCATGAATGTTAATGACTCAGATATCGATGTCGAAAACGGATTCAGAAGAATTGCGGACGAATCCTAGGTTGGGGGCGTGGTTCCAGCCTGGAACTCTATCTAAGCTTCTAGTTCGATGTTGATTGGCTGGGAAATGGGTTCAAATATGGAAAATTTAATTTAATACAGGCAGGTATGCGTTGCGAATGAAGATACAACAGGTTAACTCACATATATTGAATATGTTGTCTTTAGTGTACACTATTAAAATAAAATTTAAAAAAAAAAAACTAGCGATAGAGCACGATAACTCCAGGAAAGCGGCTTCACAGGCAGATAGGATCGGTCTGAGCTCTGATCACAGTTTCACAATCAGATCACGGTGTACACGATTCGGTGCAATGTGTTGAAGCTGTACAACACGTTGGTGAGGTCATAGATAGAACATCGTGGGCTGTTCTGGCCACCAACTTACAGTTTTTAAAGATCAATAAGCTTCAAGCTGTGCCGCGATAATTTGAAAGGAAGAGTTGGGGGAAATGAACAGGGTGAATTCACGGAGATCTTCTCCATCCAGCTCATGGGCTTGGGGAGAAAGTTGAAATATCCAGGAAGTGTATATAGCAGAAGGAGTTCACTCAGAGGATCGAGCGAGTGGGAAAGGAGCTGGAAGCGTAACTGGTAGATGCGGATTCAATTGTATCATTTCAGTGAAGGTTGTGTAGGTACGTAGGTGAGAGAGGGACGGAGGGTGCAGATAATGGAGAGGTGGAACATCAGAGAGCGATGACGTAGATGGACGGAATAGCCTAATTCTCTGCAGTAATAATCTGTGACTTCATGATTATTTTCGTCCATTTACCCATTCAGTGTCTTCTCATTTTCCACCGTCACTGGTCAAAGTATGTGCAGAACAGAGGATGTGTTCAAGCTGAACTTTCAAAGTCATTTCCTTCTGTATTTGTAGTACAAACTACTCTGTGCCTATTGAGGAACTCGTAGCGATAAACGATCTTCGGCTTGTAGGGAAAACAAAGTCTCACCATTCTGCATCCAGTGTGGTTATTATAACATTGTGCAGCGCTCGGTTGACTGGAAAATGTTTCACATCTTATCTATCGTGGAACTGGTATCGATGTGCGGCCCACGGCTCACTGGAAGATGACTGATATCTCTGTATCCATCGTGGAACTGGTATCGATGTGCGGCCCACGGCTCACTGGAAGATGAATGACCTTCTTTGAACTAGTATCGATATGCTATGTGCCAGACTATTATCATCACCGTGGGCTGATCCACCACTCTGTATCCAATGTGGAACTCTTTGTGATGTTACCAAGACAGCATTTATTATCTGTCTCCAATTGCTCCTCCGATAGCCATGATTAACTTTTCTTTTATAGGATTGCTTTATTCTCTTTCCAGTGAGGAATGGGAAGAAGTAGATAATATCAGTGACGTGGGGAATATATTTCCCGGCAAAACATGTTTCTGACTCACACAGTGACTCTGAGATGGCGAGTTCACCTGCAAATGTGGCGATTGGTCAAGACGCTGGAGGTGCAGCCTGGAAATGCACGGAACACGGTTCACACTGCAGAATGAGATGCGATGAAGCGGGATCCTTTGCTGCATGGCGTCAACATTCCTAATGACTTGCTGAAGCTTTAAGTGTGGAATATCCCATTATACTCTTGATCCGTGTTGCCTGTGAACAAAAAGTAGGATATTTTAGAAGCAGTCTCACAGAGCAAGTTTCCAACTTGATTCCAATGGAGTTAGAAAATCATTTTACCAATCTGTCTGAGATTCACTGGGCTCCGATCACATTGACCTGCCACCGATCCTTCTGGATAGGAACACCGGGCAATATTTAAACGTTCATTCGCTAATGCAGAAAGCAAGGATTTCAGAGGGTGAATGCGAAGCGATCGCGTTCCACAATTCGATACCGGAATCTATATTGGGTGTCACCAAAGTGGAATGAGGGAGGACGTGTAAATGCAGGTCGGGCACTTGTAACGCTGGCAGTGATTAGTATCAGGAAGGAGATTGGTAGGGAGGGATAGTGGACAGGGGAGTCGAAGGTCAGACAAATGTTGTGCAAATCAAACAATGAAACCTGCAAAATGTATAATTTCTATCTGAAGTAAATGGGAAAGGAGGAGACTGCACCAAATTTCATGCATGTGGAGATGCTTTCTCAGGATCTTCAATGGGAGGTATAGAAGAACATGGGCAAACGGTATATTTACCTGCTAGAAGGTGTTGTTCTGCCAACTCTGCAGCAAATTCAAGATGCTGTCTCTCCTGTGAATACAATTATTGTCGTTGTCATCCTGAAAATGTTGATTTTGTACTGGTCAAATAAACATCGTAAACCTTTATTATGCTAAATATCATCAACTACAACCAGCATTGAATTACCAATGGCTCAGCGAAACGTGGGTCTTCCACCTTCAGGAACACATGAACATCTACTGCATTTTACCCACTTAAAATACTCCATGTCGTTAACAGAGAGCCTTTGTGCTCTGCCAAAGATCAGATTTGATACTTATTTAGTGCACGTTGTACATGCTATGTAAATTACTAATTATTAACGATTCTCAAGTTAGCAGCTCAAATTTCCTGCCAGAAAATCTCTCGAAAGCCCTTCATTTTAAAATGTTATAAACAGTAAATTATTTGCACCTCTAGTGTCCGGCTTGACGTACTCTACCCAGAGGCAGCTCGTCTACTTTTAGGTTCCTCCTGACACCCAGCACTTCCCGGTGGCAAACACGAGGAAATCTGCAGTTGCAGGAAATACAGATTCTTTCCGGTGGCTGCCAGTCACTGCTTGCCAAGCCCCGGTACGGCGCTTCGACAGGACGGGCTAAACCGGGTGAGGGTAGCCGGGTAACTCGAAACCACATTGAGTCAGGGATTTGCCTACCCCAGCATGTGAAGCCAGTTCCTGAACTGGGCAGATCTGATCACCTACAAGATCCAACACCAAAAAAGCCGGTGCAGCAACGCTTCATGGAGAGCGAAGGGCAAAACCAGAAGGCGTCATGGTTATCCACTGCAGCCGAGGAAGTCTCCAATCTTGACGACTTTCTTACCATTGCACCCAGACTTTTGAAGCCGAGAGAGTGGAACTGCCTCGGTGCAAAGGCTTTTTGACTGTGAAATTCTTCCATCAACTGTTACGCCATCGTCGGAAACAACGAACAATCAACACCGCTAAACAATAAATACATAGGAATTAGAAATAAAACAACAAACAAATCAACTTGGACATAACCCATTGATATTATACCAGGATTTTACTTTACACGGTATTCACAATGATTTCAATTATACATCGATTTTCTAGTTATAATTCTACATACTCCGTAGAAATTCTCACCACGGCTATTTCAAAGAAAGATGTTTTCAGTGTATCGCCAATGTGCGCATATAAATAGAGGCAGCGTCCCGTCTCCTCTGGATGAACCGGACCTGGTGGAATCAAGATTTATTGTCAACGAGTAAGTCGTTAGAAGAGCCTTCCTGAAGATGAATCCAAGGAAGGCGACGGCCCAGATGGAGTCCCGGGCCGGGTTCTCCGGGCCTGTGCATGGGAGCTAGCTGGAGTGTTTGCTGTCATCTTCAACTGCTCGCTGCTTCAGTCTAAGTTCAGCTCGTGTTTTAAGAAGGCAACGATAATCCCGGTGCCGAAGGAAAGCAAAGTGACAGGCCTGAATGACTACCGACCTGTGGCTCAAACATCAATTGCTCTGAAGTGCTTCGAGCGATCTTTTATGGCACACATCAACCATAACCTACCGGGCAACCTCGACACTTTGCAATTCGCCTACCGGAGCAACAGATGTCATCCCTCTGGCACTACATTCCTCCTTAGAACGCCTGTACAATAAAGACGCATACGTAAGGCTCCTTTTCATCGACTACAGTTCTGCTTTAATAACATCATTCCAAATAAACTAATTCCTATGTTCCTGAACCTGAAACTTAGTACTCCGGTCTGCACCTGGACCTTCAACTTCCTCACAGTCAGGACCCAGGCTCTAAGAATGAGGGACAAGCTCTCCTCTACAATCACTCTGAGCACCGGTGACCCACAAGTCTGTAGACTCAGCTCCCTGCTCTACTCACTGTACACCCAATGTTGTGTAGCAGAATTTCCATCAAACTCAATAGATAGGTTTGCTGATGACACCATAATTGTAGGCCGTATCTTGGGTAATGATGAGTCTGAGTACAGGGAGGATATTAAGAACCTGTTGGCATGGTGCGAAGACAGTAAAATATCCCTCAATTTCAGCATGACAAAGGAATTGCTTATTGATTTCAGTAGTAGTAGCGGACCGCACAACCCTATTTATATCGGTGGTGCGCAAGTGGAACCCGTCAAGCTTTAAGTTCCTCGGGGTGAATATCACAAATGACCTGACTTGATCTAACCAAGCAGAGTCCACTGCCACGAAGGCCTTCTCGCGCCTTTACTTCCTGAGAAAGCTGAAGAAATCTGGCCTGTCTCCTAATATCCTCACTAATGTTCATGGGTGCACCGTAGAAAACATTCTTCTAGGGTGCATCACAACCTGGTATGGAAGTTGTCCTGTCCAAGACCGGAAAAAAACTGCAGAAGACAGTGAACATAGCCTAGCACATCACACAAACCAATCTTCCATCCTTGGACTCAATTTACACCACACGCTGTCGGAGCAGAGCTGCCAGGATAATTAAGGACAAGACCCACCCAGCCTACACACTTTTTGTTCCACTTCCCTCTGGGAGAAGTTACAGGAGCATGAAGATTCGTACGGCCAGATTTGTGGAACGGCTTCATTCCAACATGTTATAAGACTGCTGAACAGATCCTGACCCGGACCTGGGCCGTACCTTTAAAATATCTGGATCTGACTTGCACTACCTTACTTCCCCTTTTCTATTTTCTAATTATGACTTATAATTTATTTTTTATTATATTTGTTTCGAATTGTACTTCAGAGAGTGCGAGGAGCAGAAACAAATATCACTGTGATGATTGTATCAATTGCTCTAGTATCAATTGTTTGGTGACAATAAATTATAAAGTATAAAGTATAAAGATAGATAGCTGCATAAATAGACTGATATATACAGACACTGATTGAGAAGGATTACATTTACGAGGCAGATAACTTGATTCCGTTTCTGGGCTGTGAGGAGACAAGTGGTGCTACTCCCGTTGTTACAATCAACAGGACTGTCACAGCTCTACAGGCACATCACCAACAACACTGGAGTTATCAGTGCTTACTCTGACGTGCTACCGACAACACAGGTAATGTCTGTGTTTGTCCAATTCCATCAATTGGTCCCACGATCTGTCACTGCTTATTCAAACCAACTTCAAGTATACTGGTAATTTCCTTGCTTATCCAACCACATGATGGACATGGAAAATAAGATGCATGACCGTAAAACCATATAAATATCACTCTTTATAAAAAAAAAACGTTCCTCAGCACGTTGTCAATTGTCGCGCACGTGCAGCAAATAAAAGGCAGAAAAATCGCAAATTTGAAAACGTATAGTCAAAACCACAAATGTACGATCACGTGATGTGTGTAAGATGATGAGAAGTATTAATTATGTGGCTAGTCAGAGGTTTTTTTTTTTTTTCCCAGGGCTGAAATTTCCAGCAGGAGAGGGCACAGATTTATGGTGCTTGGACGTAGGTACAGAGGAGATGTCAGGGGTAAGTTTCTTTTATGCACATGGTGCTGAGTGCGGGGAATGGGCTACCGGCGAAGGTGCTGGAGTTGAATACGACAGGATCTTTTAAGAGATTCCTGGACAGGTACATGGAGCTGTGAAAAATAGAGGGCTATCGGTAGCCCTAAGTAATTTCTAAGGGAATAGCATGTTCTGCATACAGGCCGAAGGGCTGTATTGTGCTGTAGGTTTTCTATGTTTCTATATTTCTAATCAATAGTGTCATGTACCATGCACAGTATGAGATGGCTATGTGATGCAGATAAATATTTCGTACAATTTATAGTCATGAACTTGATACTATCGGTTGTACAGTTCAGAGGAGAAAGCTGTACGGTCAGTGTACCAAAGAGTGACTGAAACATCAGTGAACATAAACGCATGCAACTTTGATTTTGTTGTTATTTTCGTACTCATATCAGTGTGACCCAGCGGATAAGATTGAACATTCACGCTTTTTATTCTATCATCAGATTTGGCCGTGCTTATATATTGAGGCGTGGCACGTTTTTATTTTCGTATTTCTAAATGAAATTCTGTGTCATTTATGTGCAAGTCCCGTTACACTCTCAGCCTGCACGAAAAAATTCCGGACCTTGTTCAATGGGTTCTCGGATAAAGAACCGCAATGACGAAAATAGGAGCAGCTTGTGTTCAGATAATCGGAACCACCGGGGAACATGAGAATGCCGAGCCTTCATCACCCTTACACAACCGATATGGTTTCCTCTGATGTCCCACACCAGGCATAAAGTAATTAATATAATTGTTAAAATACCCTGCATATATGTAAACACATGTTACATATACTTAGCCTTTAAAAATATGCTGTTTGCTGCGAATAAATGTGTATGATTTTGTTGTTTCAAGCAGATGGTGTAGAACAACAGCAGAAATTTATTGCCCATCACTAGTCAGATTAATTACAGTCAAGGTGAGACGTAATTAACCCGTTATGAATCGTACGAAACGTTACGAATGTTCACATGGACTGGTGCCAGGTTCTACAGAGTTATATGCAATTGAGTATAATTCCTCTGAGGCAATAAGTGTGAATACTGCATCAGTCACATTAGGAACCACCAGTTACACAAGCACTTACATTAAAGTGTTTTTTCTCACTCTGTCACCATGCAATAAAGTCGTCTCACCAAGGCATGTTACAAGTTATTAACTTTTAAACAAAATATAAAATGAAAATTACCAATTTAATTTCCAAGACATCTGAGGTCAGCTGCTAAAATGGGATATTTTCTGATCAGTGTTGTTTCTAACATAGACAATCATCCTGAACAGTCAACATGGACAATCAAGTTGAAACACAATTATTTTGTCACATGCGGTGGGTCACATTCGGTTCTGACATTGAGGGCGGGGCATCAACTTGGCAGGTGAAATTGAGTATACTTTATTGAAAAATAATATTTCTCTTGTTCTCGTCATTTCGAGTCTTTTGAATGGCGAAAGGCACAGTAACAGCTGATGGCAGGTTTCACAATAAAACACGCTATACGTAAGTTCTTCGCAACATTTAAACGACATCGAGAGCAATATTCAAGGGGCATTTCATAATAAAAAAGATACGCGCTCTCACGACTTTAGCTGCGGTTTGTGGACAGATTGATGAACGTTCTTTTCTGGATGGGCAGAGCGTGGAAGGTTGTTTCTTTGACTGTGTCAAGTGTAGTGCAGGGATTGGTGTTAGTTTCGTTGTTATTTATCATGCACGTTAATGACTTAGATGTTAATGTAGAAAACTGAATCAGAAAAAAGAACCGGAATTTTCCAAGGTTGGGGGCGCTGTTCCAACCAGAAACTCTATCCAGGCTTATAGCTTCATGTTCACTGGCTGGAAAAGGGGTTGAAAAATGGCAGATGGAATTTAATACAGATTAGTGAGACGTGGTCTGTGTTGCGAGGAAAGTTAAAACAGGTTAAGAAACACATTTTGAATAGGTGGACTTTCGTGTGCAGTATTTAAAAAGGGACCTGGGAATACTGATTGAAAATTCCAAGAAAGTGGCATCTCTGGCAGATGGGCCTCTGCTAGTCTCTAATCACAATGTCCTTCACAATCAGTTCAATGAGTACAGGGGTTGGGACGTTATGTTGAAGCTGTACAACACTTTGGTGAGGACGTAGATAGAATATCGCGGGCTGTTCTGGTCGGCTAACTCCAGTTTTAAAATGTAAATAAGATTCAGAGTGTCAAATTGAAAGGAAGAGTTCGAGGACTGAGGACAAGAGTTAGAGGGGCAAGTTGAACAGGTTAAGAATACAGTGTCCTGACGAAAGGTCTCGGCCCGAAACGCCGACGGTGTTTCTCCTATAGATGCTACCTGGCCTGCTGTGTTTCCCAGCATTTCGTGTGTGTTGTTTGAATTTCCAGTATCTGCAGATTTCCTCGTGTTTGCAGGTTAAGAAATTATTCTCCTGAGAGCATGAAAAGGAATGGAGATTTTTCAGACATACACAAAATTGCGAGAGTTACAGACAGGCTGAATGCCCAGAGATCTTCCCCATCTTCTATGTGACTCTAGAACTAACGTTCATAGGTTTGGGGCGAAAGGTGAAATATGCAAGCGGGGTATGCGGTAACGTTTATTCACTCAGAGGGTCGTGCCAGTCTGGGAGGAACTGCCACTGTCAGTGGCAGATGCTCATTGAATTGTATCCTTTCAGTGAAGGTTGTGTAGTACGTGGGTGAGAGGCTGACGGAGGCTGCAGATAAATGGGCTGAGGCCGAAGATCACAGAGGAATGATCTGGATGGGCGGATTATCTCTGACGTAATAATCTATTGACTCCATGACTATCTCTGTCCCTTTTCTCAATTCAGCGTTTTCTCAGTTTTCCTCTCCAGCACGCATCTAAGTACGTGAAGAACAGAAGATGTGTTCAAATTCACCTTCCAATCACAATTCCTCCGCTCTTGCAGTGCACCGCTCTGTACTTATTGTGGAACTCGTACCGATGAGCGGCCGTCGGCTTTCTCGGGGAAGCCTCACTCTCTGTTTATTGTGGAACTGGTGTCGATGTGCGGCGCACGGCTCTCTGGAGGATCAGCTCCTTGTATCCATTGTGGAACGGGTGCCGATGTGCGGCGCACGGCCCTCTGGAGGATCAACTCCTTGTATACATTGTGGAACGGGTGTCGATGTGCGGCGCACGGCTCACTGGAGGATCAACTCCTTGTCTCCATTGTGGATCGGGTGTCGATGTGCGGCGCACGGCTCTCTGGAGGATCCATTCCTTGTATCCATTGTGGAACGGGTGTCGATTTGCGGCGCACTGCTGACAGGAAGATCACCTCCTTGTATCCATTGTGGAACTGGTGTCGATCTGCAATGTGCGATACGCGGATCTGGTATCAGCAGAGGATAGATACCTTTGTATCCATTGTGGAGCAGATATCGATGCGAAGCACTCGGGTCATTTGAGAATATCTCAGCACTGATAACAAGCTTTACCTCCGCTCACTTTTTCTGAGGTTGACTGCACCAGTCTCACCATTTGACTCACCTTTTTCTTCGAAATTGTTTTTATCTCTAACTGGTGAACTGGTGTCCTTTGTTGTGACAGCAGGTCATTTCAACTCCTGCTCCGCAATTATATTGTCAACGACGCCCTTTATCAATACATCGGATTAATTGATAAATATATGCACGCCCGCAGTGGTTTCGTTTATTTCTTTGCGATACATGCGTTGTTACCAAGACATCATTTATCATCTGTCTCCAATTGTTCCTCAGATGGAAATGATGTACGATTGCAGTCTTTCCGGTAGCGAATGGAAAGATGTAGATCGAAAAACAGTGATGGATGGAGTATATTTCTCGGCAGAGCAGTTTGCTGACTGGCACGGGTACTGAGGTGGCGAGTTTCCCTGCAGCTGTGGTCATTACTCCAGGCGCTGGAGGTGCTGTCTGGAACAGCTTTGCAAATAGTAGACTCTGCAGAGTACAATTTGATAAAGATAGGTTCTTTTTCTGGATGACATCAAAATTCCTATCGACATGTGAAGATTTATTTTACCATAAGTGTGGAATATTCCATTGTATTCTTGTTCCGTACCTTGTGTAGACAGAAAGTAAGATACCCTAAGAGGAGAGTCACAGAGCACGTTTCCACCGTGAATGTCTGCCTCCTCTTGCATACAGTCTGAAAATCAATTCGCCAATCTACCAGGGATTCACTGAGTTTAATCCTTATAGACCGGCCGCAGATCCATCTGGACAGAATGCTGGGAATTGGTTACACATTCATTCGCTATTGCAAAAGGCATGGACTTTAGAGGATGAGTGAGCTGCGATGGTGCTGAGATACCCGAATCGACATTGAGTCTCCTCACCACATGTCACCGTGATGTGGACAGGATTTCCGTGCTCCTTATCGGACAGATATGTACATTCATTCTATCAACGAGTGACGGAAAAACCGGCGGAACACAATGACACGGAAACACGGATGTTTTTGTTGTTTTCGTTCCGATATCAGGAGTGACCCGGCGGTGAAGGAGAGATATTCATTATTATTTTTAACCGTCGCAGTGGGCCGTGTTTATATTTCGAAACAGATTTTTTATTTCGTACGTTTTAATCAAAGTCGGTATTATTTGTTTGCAAGCCTTACTACACTCTTCCATTCAGTCAGTCCGCACGAATAGAAATGCGGACGTTGTTCAGTGAGTTCTTCGACAAAGAGCCTCAAAGACGTGAGGACGTGCAGCTGTTTTTTCAGTGTGTTCAGATAATGGGAACCACCGGGGACATAACATGTCCAGCCTTCACCACTTACAGCTTTACACAACAGGTATGGTTTTCTCTGGTGTCTCATACCAGGAATGAAATCCTAAACGTAATTGTTAAAATACCCTGTACACATGTAAATCATCCATCAAACCTTCCTGCAAAACACAATCCAGGTGTACAAAGCAGTGACGTAGCTCCCCGACATAGTAGGGGTCATCCACTGTCACCCTGGTGCTACGTAGGCCAGCCTATAAGGTTAGAAAAGAAACAAATAAAAAAAGAAAACGGCCCATTCTCTTGAAGCAGTCTATTGTGCAACGTTGGAGCTGACTATTCGGTCATTTGTTCCGGTCGAAGTCCAAACGTAGCCGGACCTCGGGCGCTCGTCCCACCCGGTGGTCTTCCGAGTCTCTCCTTCGCGTCTTCGCTCACAATCGCTCCCCGACGAAAATCTCCCTTTTTCCGACCCACAGGAAAGAACAACTTGTTTCTCATCGGATAGCCCCCACACTCCAGAGCCGCGTTCCCTCTAGTTATAAACCAAACAGGGCTGCTGCAGAGAAGCTGCTACATTAGGAGCTGCGCAGCATGTTACATATGTATATGTGCGCCTGCAGGTGTAAGACTAACGTTTCCCTGAGCCTTTAGTAATTTAATGCTAATTGTAGTTGCTGATATTTAGCATAATTGTTTACGATATTTATTTGACCAGCACGAGATCAGCACATTAAAAGGCCAATGACAGAATTGTATTACGCAGATACAGCACTTGGGATTTATTTGGAGTTGGAAAAACAACACTTTCTAGTACCTAAATATATCGTCCAGCCCGAATCCCATGGACATCTCCTATTGACGGACCTGACAAATCAGCCACACACACTTGAAGCTTGGCGCGGTTTCCTGCATTTTCATTTACTTCAAATAGTATTCACCATTATTTTGCAGCTTCCAATGTTTTGATTGTAAAATAACATTTGCCTGGCCTTGGCTTGACTGAAAGAACTGATCACCCAGAAACAATTGATAATGTATGGAGATGGATCTCTCCTTTCTAGAGAATTCGCTCTCATACCATCCTCACAATTGGCGGAACAAAAGTTCCTTTATGTCGCTATCTACTATCCAAGGTGCTTATAATTCTCAATAACTTCTCCGTCTCCAACGGGGCCTTACGACGACGTGCATAACCTACCACACCCCAGCGCTTCATCCGCTTTCGCAGCAATTTCTTTCACATCACGGCCTTGTCTCCTGTCGCTCTCTACTGATCTCCTTTACGGCACTTATCTCTGTGAGTATTACAAGTAGCACAACTGCACCTGTAACTGCTCCGTCACCAGCCACCATTCACGAAAATCTGTTATTCCAGGTCAGACGCTTATATCCGGTTCTCCCGGAGCAGCACCATTCACATTGGTGAGACCCAGTGTAGACTGTGGAACTGCGTTGTGGAACGCCGTCACATCGCAGTCACCCACTAAATGCCACGTATCTCATCAGCGAATAAATGTGCAGCACTCAGGGCGGGAACTCAAAGTGTACACTGCACAACTGGATGGTGTGTTCACGGACATTTTCATTCTTTCCATCGCCCACTGTGTGGTGACCTCCAGCTTCCAAACATCCGAATACAAAAGTACCATTCTGGACGATGGGTGTCCTGTCGCACTCACCTCAACCATAAACAAAATCTTTTAGAGGCTGATCAAGGCATATATCTTCAGCATGCAACCACATACTCTGCACATCCCACAGTTCGCCTACCAAAACAAAAGATCAACAGACTATGTAAAGCTATAGCACGGCACTTATGAAGAGAGATACATAGGTTAGAATGCTGTTATTGTACTACAGTTCTCGTCAAGAAGTTCGGAGACCTCGGACTGCACCGCACATTGCCTATCAGGATTTTGTACTTCCTGTCCGACCGCCGGCAGCTGGTAAGGGTTACAGGCCAGTGAGTCTTCCGTCAGTAGTGGACAAGCAATTGGAAGTGATTCTGGCATTTATGAGTATCTGGGAAAACGTATCCTGGTTGGGGTTAGTCAGCTTGTATTTTTGATGGACGGATTGAATTCTTCGAAAAAGTGAAAAAGAAATAGGCCGGTGAATTCACAACAGCCGACACGAGGTATATTAATTTTGGAAAGTGTTTAACCTAGTACACCATTTAGAATATCAGGCGGCATGGGTTCAAGTGAAACCTGACGAAATGGAATCAGATTTTGCTTATCTACGGAAGGTAGATGAGCTAGTGGATGGAGTGTATTCTTCTGGAGGACAGTGGCCATTGATATTCCGTGAGGAAGGTATATACATTAGGATAGTTTATAACGATATGTCAACTCTGTTGTTACGGTGTGTTGGGAGACAAACTTTAATTTACTCATCCTGCAGCATTTCGATAATTTATTGAACTCGGTCTAATGATGTGAGCGAAATGCTGAAATCAGACCGGAACTACAGTCTATCGAACTTGAACTCCCGTTTACATATTACAGCCCTTTTACCACGATCACTTCAAAGCAACCCTTCCCCATGGAACACTGCAGTTCAACATTGGCATTTCGGAGGCTTGAGTGGCATCTTTTGATGCTCCAGAAATAAACCAGCCTCTCAAAATGCGAACTTAAAATCCACTTTCAAAAACACACGGATTTCCCCTAATGCAAATTTACCTTTGAACCATGGGTTTACCGCACCCGGAAAAGGTCTTTAACCTTTATCTGTAACCTTTAACCATGATATCTTTAACCTTTAACAACGATTCCACCTGGCCGGTGTGGAATGAGACACTACCTCTGAAATCCACATCACTTACTGAAAATTTATTTCACACAAGGAACTCACAAGCAGAAGATGAAGTCAAACAGACTGTCGATAAAACCCTAACAAATACAGGCTGCCTTCCGTTCATTCACGCACGATTTATCGCTCTTACTCACTCAAGTGAACTCACAAATATCCTGTCCTCGTGCAATCATATTATATTCTCAATGCATTCACACTCTAAGCTATTGCAGAGCATGATATAGTTTAAGTGTTGAACAGTTAACAAATAATCTACAATTTAATTAAGAAAGTCTTTCGATTGTAAAGCAAAGGGTCGCTGGAACATCTGTATCGTCCGCAAGTTGATATTCAACCTATCTAACAATGACGTCACAACGGCACCTAACCACCAACGGCTTCCACGATTTCTCGACATCAGTTTCTGAACAAGGATAGCATTGAGATTAAATGAACGTTTTCTAGTATAGTATCAGTCTTAATAATCTCCTTACCACCGTTGAATTAATAGATTTGGACATTATTCTGGGAACTTTGCTACACACGCATTACGGTTAGTGTGGTTCCACTCCAGAACAATCGTTTTTACCACTTTACTGATGAACTGAAGTTATATTCCTTTTCTGTGTTACCTCCCTTGTAATGTCACACATGCACTTCCTTATTCACATGCTTGAAACATTCATTTTATTAGTTTTCCGTTCTTCACACTGTCTAAGGACAGAGGGATCAAACAATATCTAAAATGTTCTAGATTCGTCAGTGCTGCTAAACACTAAAATTCTTCATCAAATACTTCTGAATTTTAGGTCTAAAATTATGAATCGATTTTGGAGCATCATTCATGGATCTGACGTAAATGCGGTTTTGTGCTGGCCCCTCAGCTGTTTTCATTTAGTTAACACATCAAGCAGAATCCTATAAAAATACCCAGAATGAACTTAACGGATTCTTTAATTCTTCACTTGTTCCTCTATCCTTGTATTTTCGTCAAAGTCGAGTGTTACTAATGTAATTCTGTGGCTTTAAAGGGATGTTTTGTGTTATGGCCTTATGACATGTTCTCATCGGAACACAGTCAAATCGAAAATACGACAAGTTATTATGAGCCAACCAATCCACTATTTATTCAACTGAACACTTCAAAATGCAGAGATTTCCTAGACTTTAAAAGACAAATTATGTATAAGATTAAAAAAATACGGACAGTTTCCGCAAAGTGTCCAACGATTGCTTAAAATGAGAGAAAGCCAACATGATTTCAGAGGAACATGTATTTTTCAAAATCAAAGGATAAGAATAAATTAAAAAAAAAAACATTGTATTTCAGTCAGAGGGGTGAATATATTGAATACATGATGTTAGAATTTTTTTTAAAATGCACCACACTAAACAAGTTTAAATTTATTTAAAAATAATTTAATGAACAAATATTTAAAAATGAATTAAAATGAAAGGGCTAATGTAAATACATGATAGCTGGAATTGGAATTTTGTGTTAAAAGATTATGATTTTGTTCTGTTTTGATGTAAAGATTGACTCCCTAATACGACGCCAAGTATGTTATTGTGTAGGAAAGAGGGGTAGGCGTAATAAGCGGTAGCTTCAACCTGCACCATTTCGGTCTGTTTTAAAGAATGTCTGTGTTTTTGCTGTTTTATGAAATCATCGTTGAGAGTGATGTGTATTTTTATGTTTGTAGTGACCAAAATAAAATTTCATTCCTTTCATTTCAATCCATTTCCAATCCCCTTCGGTACCGAGGTGGTGTACTGCTCTCCGGTGGGAAGCTGCCTGTAACTGCTCACTATGATAATGCACTTGAGCTAATGCCCCATTTCCTGAGCAATGCCTCCGAAATGCTGAAGCACAAACGACGTAGTGCATGTTATATTCTTGTTTCAGTTTCATGCCCCAGTTTCCTTAGGTTGCAATTTCTCTCGGGTCATGGGTGCGGAAGGGGGTGTGATTAGCGGCGCCGACAGCGATGCCGGGATCTGTCATTTCCATGCTGGAAGGAGAAGTTGGAACGAGGTTGCTTATCATCGTCCTGACATTACGGAGCAGCGTCAGTACGTCCATCACTAACCTGCCCTCCTATCTCAATTCCAAAAGTCCATATTATTTCAATCTGATGGGAGCGTTAGCCCTGCAGATTTTCTAAAAGATTTAGACACTTCATGTGATGTCTAGTGTTAGGTTTCTTTTCAAAGGCTTCAAAGTTAGAGTTAACGAAAGAGAAATCATCCTGAAATGCTTTTCCTTCGTAAATATCCACAAAACGGAGGAGTGTCAAAGAATGAACGACAGTTAATTGTTAAAACCACAAAGTCCTCCCAAGCTCCCCTCCCTCCCGCAATCCGCCCTTCCCCCACATACAAAAAAGCAACCGCGACATGGTAAATGGTAGGGGAATGAAGGATGTAGCAGAACATATTGATATAGGAATAATGGTGCATAGTTCTCTGAAGGTGGAATCTCGTGCTGATAGGGTGGTGAAGAAAGCTTTTTGTATGCTGGCCTTTATAAATCAGAGCAATGAGTACAGGAGTTGGGATGGAATGTTAAAATTTACAAGGCAATGGTAAAGCCAAATTTCGATTATTGTGTACAGTTCTGGTCACCGAATTATAGGAAAGATGTCATGAAAATAGAGAGACGTACAGAGGAGATTGATTGGAATGTTACCTGGGTTTCAGCACCTAAGTTACAGAAAAAGGTTGGAAAAAAATTAGGTCATTATTTGTAGCGTAGAAGGTTGAGGGGGTTCTTGATAGATGTATCTAAAATTATGAGGGGAGCAGATAGAGTTGACGTGGATAGGCTTTTTCCATTGAGAGTACGGGAGATAAAAACAAGAGGACATGAGTTGAGAGTTAGGGGGCAAACGTTTACGGGTAACACGAGGAGGGATTTCTTTACTCAGAGAGTGGTAACTGTGTGAAACGACCTACCGGTAGAAGCGGTAGAGGCAGGCTCGATATTGTCATCGAAAGTAAAACGGATAGGCATATGGACAGGAAAGGAATGGAGGGTTATGGGCTGATTGCAGGTCGGTGGGATTAGTAACAGTAAGCGTTCGGCACGGACTAGAAGGGCCGAGATGGCCTGTTTCCGTGTATAATTGTTGTGTGCTTATATGGTTATATATGGCACGCACTATCGAGCGTGAGCAATGTAACAATAAAAACACAGATTTGCAGTACTTCAAGGACTACATTATTCACTGATTTACGATCTTAGAAGACAGTTACGTCGCTTTTTACGATCTCGGTGCCCTATGATGTCGTGTCTCTGTGCACACAGCCGTAGTTCTTCCGTCTCCCTCGACGTCACAAGGATCTCCTGCCGTGACGCCGAACTTTAATCCACCCATCACCAGAGCCCCGAGATTCTAGGCCTCCAAAGGCCAACAGAATTCTTAGGCTTCTAATTTAGAAGGGTTCTCCTTTAAGTGGGTATCTTCTCTTCAAACTAAGTCACCACATCATTCAACGGTCAATCAGCCCAGCTGGACTTCAGTTTGCTGCTGACATTTTCTACAGTCCTCAAGTAAACATCCATCTCCTCTGATTTTGTTTAAATTCCATACGTCGCATCTTCTCGTGGGTAATCATCCAAATCTTTATCATAACGTTTTTATTCTCTTTCATACCTCCATGAC